>NW_021680918.1:130496-131471 GCF_001412515.2 Diachasma alloeum
AAACTGGCCCATCGGTAAATCCAGCCAAGACAACAGTCCTGGTTTTCACCAGAAATTATAGACTGGAACAGATTCAACCTCTGAAGCTAAATGCCTCGGAGATTAACTACACCAGCAGAGTGAAATATCTGGGTGTCCTCCTGGATAATAAACTCAGCTGGAAAGAACATATCTGTANCATTACGTGGCAGTTTTCATTTTTTGATTACAGAGATTAAGGGATGCAACAAAGGTTGATGGATGGGGAATTGAATTCTCCATCGAACAACATTGGTTTCATTCCTTAATATTAATTACGAGGGGAGACACGATTTTTTAATTAGCGGGTGAGTTATCCATTGTTTTTCATAGCGCCGTAAATTGCGTCGCAGTTTTTATTTTGTTATTACAGAGGTTAAGGGATCAAACAGGGGTTGATGGATGGGGAATTTAATTCTCCATCGAACAGCGTTAGTGTCATTGCTTAGTATTCATTACGAAGGGAGAGACGATTTTTTAATTNAGACTCGGAACTTCAACCAGCACCAAGAGAGGACTACTGGTTTACGGACGGCTCTGGCTTCAATGAAAGTTTTGGGGCAGGCATCTACCGTCTGAAAGATGACTTTGGAGAGAGTTTTCCACTGGGCCACCATTCAACCGTCTTTCAAGCAGAAATGCTAGGCATACTTAAGTGTGCAGAGTATCTGAACGCGAGAGACACAAAAAGGGTGAAAATATTCATCTTTAGTGACAGCCAGGCGGCGATTCACGCCCTGGAAAAACCCACTACAGAGTCACAGGTGGTGTGGGAATGCATGCAGGTATTGGACATACTGGGTAAAAACAACCAGGTTACGGTAACCTGGGTACCAGGCCACCATGGGATTCTGGGTAATGAAGTGGCAGATAAGCTGACCAAGGAAGGTACAGAAACGGTGCCCTCACACGGCCTGCTTGGCATGCCCTTCGCAGTGGGAAAAACTCTTATTAAAG
>NW_021680918.1:131481-145416 GCF_001412515.2 Diachasma alloeum
ATGGGGAATTTAATTCTCCATCGAACAGCATTGGTTTCATTCCTTAATATTAATTAGGAGGGGAGACACGATTTTTTAATTAGCGGCCGAGTTATCGTAAAGCGCCGTACATTACGTGGCAGTTTTCATTTTTTGATTACAGAGATTAAGGGATGCAACAAAGGTTGATGGATGGGGAATTGAATTCTCCATCGAACAACATTGGTTTCATTCCTTAATATTAATTACGAGGGGAGACACGATTTTTTAATTAGCGGGTGAGTTATCCATTGTTTTTCATAGCGCCGTAAATTGCGTCGCAGTTTTTATTTTGTTATTACAGAGGTTAAGGGATCAAACAGGGGTTGATGGATGGGGAATTTAATTCTCCATCGAACAGCGTTAGTGTCATTGCTTAGTATTCATTACGAAGGGAGAGACGATTTTTTAATTACCGGGCGAGTTATCCATTAGGTTTTTCATAACGCCGCGACGTTTGTCGCAGTTTTTATTTTTTGATTACAGAGATTAAAGGATGAATCGAGGGTTGCTGTATGGGGAATTTAATTCTCCATCGAACAGTATTGGTTTCATCCCTTAATCAGGAGGGGAGAGACGATTTTTTAATTGGCGGGCGACTTATCCATTAAGTTTTACATAGCGCCGTAAATTGCNTACTGGGTAAAAACAACCAGGTTACGGTAACCTGGGTACCAGGCCACCATGGGATTCTGGGTAATGAAGTGGCAGANGTTTGTCGCAGTTTTTATTTTTTGATTACAGAGATTAAAGGATGAATCGAGGGTTGCTGTATGGGGAATTTAATTCTCCATCGAACAGTATTGGTTTCATCCCTTAATCAGGAGGGGAGAGACGATTTTTTAATTGGCGGGCGACTTATCCATTAAGTTTTACATAGCGCCGTAAATTGCGTCGCAGTTTTTATTTTTTTATTACAGAGATTAAAAGATGAAACGGGATATGATGGATGGGGAATTTAATTCTCCATCGAAGAGCATTGGTTTTATTCCTTAATATTAATTAGGAGGGGAGAGACGATTTTTTTATTAGCGGGCGAGTTATCCATCAAGTTTTTCATAGCGCCGNAACCCGAAAGCTTCTGGAGCTGCACAGAGAGGATCTGAGGGTAGCAATAGGGCTCCTCACGGGTCATACAGCTCTCANAGATGAAACGGGATATGATGGATGGGGAATTTAATTCTCCATCGAAGAGCATTGGTTTTATTCCTTAATATTAATTAGGAGGGGAGAGACGATTTTTTTATTAGCGGGCGAGTTATCCATCAAGTTTTTCATAGCGCCGCGACTTTCGTCACAGTTTTTATTTTTTGATTACAGAGATTAAGGAATGAAGCGGGGGTTGCTGGATGGAGAATTTAATTCTGCATCGAACAGCGTTGGTTTCATTCCTTAATGTTATTTAGGAGGGGAGAGACGATTTTTTAATTAGCGGGCGAATTATCGGGGGTCACTGCGCCGAGAAACCATTATCTTTTTCACAGCGCCGCGACTTTCGTCGCAGTTTTTATTTTTTGATTACAGAGATTAAAGCATGAAACGGAGGTTGCTGTATGGGGAATTTAATTCTCCATCGAACAGCATTGGTTTCATTCCTTAATATTAATTAGGAGGGGAGAGACGATATTTTAATTGGCGGGCGAGTTATCCATTAAGTTTTATATAGCGCCATAAATTGCGTCGCAGTTTTTATTAATTATTACAGAGATTAAGAGATAAAGCGGGGGTTGATGTATGGCAAATTTAATTCTCCATCGAACAGCATTGGTTTCATTCCTTAATATTAATTAGGAGGGGAGAGACGATTTTTTAATTGGCGGCCGAGTTATCCATTAAGTTTTTCATAGCGCCGTAAATTGCGTCGCAGTTTTTATTTTTTTATTACAGAGAGTAGGGGATGAAACGGGGGTTGCTGGATGGGGAATTTAATTCACCATCGAACAGCATTGGTTTTATTCTTTAATGTTAATTAGGAGGGGAGAGGCGATTTTTTAATTAGCGGGCGAATTATTGGGGTGGCACTCTGCGCCGAGAAACCATTGGGTTTCTCATAGCACCATGACTTTCGTCGCAGTTTTAATTTTTTTATTACAAAGATTAAGGGATGAAACGGGGGTTGTTAGATGGGAAATCTAATTCTCCTTCGAAAAATCCTTGTCTCATCCCTTAATATTAATTAGCGGGCGAATGAATCAACGGAAAAACATAAAGTAAATATTGAGGACAAGGAGGACATAAACCCCCCTTCGAACCTACCCCTGTGATAGCGGGACTGCTATAGGGCTTCTAGCAGAAGTTTTCCCTGCCCAGGGTACCTACACTCTACGTAATGCCCACTCATATGCTTGTCCCCCACTCTAAAAATCCATGGATATTCTTCTTCTGGCCCTACTGCCGAGTTACCGCCACAGGCAGCTCGCCCAGCCGTCAGAATCGACCGTGGCACACCACCTGTGTTGGGGTCTCACTTATTCTGGCTGCGACTGCTGTCGACTTGACCTACCCCGTTGGGATGTCGACACTGCCACCATCTCCCGGCATTCCCCCTACGGGGCTTGTATTCTCATTATATACACTCACATTAATTTTAATCAATTGATAGAAAACCATGTTATAAACAGTGCAAATATAAACTAATAATTCGTCTATCCACTTTTATTGTGTTTTCAGATATCATTTCCCCCTTTTTAGCCCCAAAAATGACAATCCTAATAGCCACGCAACAGCCACGCAAATACCGTGGCTCCTGGATCGCCAGGGTACTTATAGTTGCATTACACATTTCACTGATACAAAATCAGAAACTTATCGAAAGACAATTCTTTCGATTTGGTGGATTTTTTTTGCAATATTCACACCATTTTTATAAAAGTTTACAGAATGGAAGGAATGAATTATTTCGTAACCTCACTGACAATTGAACTCTTCCTAAAGACATTCGTCGATAAGTAATGCCCAGGTATTCGCTGTTGATTGACAGTCACCGAAATGACAGATATTTGGGGGTTATAGGACCGGAAAAATGGCACTGTCAGATAAGCATCCCTTGAGGCATCCTGTAGTTCCGAGGCCATACAAGGTAGGCGCTGGCGAACTATTCAAGGCCCTCAATTTCCAGCATACTCGGCCCGTAAGGATAGTCTATCCAGTTAGTATAGAGATCAGTGTTTCCAATACCTCCCTAAATCATACCTTATTAGCAGGCATTTGGAAGTATCATGGGCGCGGGCGAAAGACACATTCTCATGTGAACTTCCGTGAGATTGAGTAACGCGGCCGCAACAGTGCTGTGTACAAAAGTGCGCGTGAATTACAAAGTGGACTTACCTAAATTAAGAAACAAACATCGTGTATACATTGCATACATCAGTGCATATTTTCTACACATGAATTGGTTTATAATGACGGGAATGTGGAATTATTTTTTGGTGATGAGTGTTAAAAATTGAAAGATAGTTGGAATGATTGATAATTGGATGAACTTGAATGTCAAGAGTGGAATACAATAGAAGTGTTTAAATGCTTTCGTCACGACATAGTTAATATATTTTGGTTCATAATTTAGCAATTCGCTTCCGGATAGAATTTCTGTAACCATAGAATTTAAATTGAATGATGTGATTTATTGTATTTAATTTATTGACATTGCCTCAATGTTGGCAGTCAACATCTTGCGGTAAAAATATTTGTTTCAAAATAATTTTTTTCAACAACAAATGATGCAATCAATTTCATGATCGAACTTGGTCAAGATGGCATTGAAAAGAATATTCTAAATTATAATTAGATACATTTAAATAATTATTTTTTCAATTATCCTCGAAAAACGATCGGTCACCTATACACACACATAGACATACATACATATGCAATTTTTACCATCAACTTCAAAAGCCCATTGGTCACTGCACCCACTACACATGTGCTTCCATTCTGTTGAATTGCTCTGAACGGGAATTTCACAAATCCTCACAGCGCTGGAAAAATATAATTCATTACCAATACCATTTGAGACAGACTAATCTGTTATGACTACCTGAAAACTTGAAACAACTCATCAACGAATAAACCTTCACTTTGGGGGAGATCATTCCACTCAATAAATCTAAACTCTGGGTGTGAATTTCCAGTAAGAAACTGTAATATTTCCCTAATGGTCTACTTATACTGTTTTGGTCTAAAACAAACCTGAACTGGGTATTTCCCTTAGTGAATTACCTTTCCGTAGGGTCAATTCCAACTACAGTCGCTCCTTCGATAGAAATTACCTGCCAATTACATTTTTTCTTGCTACATTAAAACAACGACCTGCACTGCTCTTGTTTCATTAGAGAAGGATCCTCGAAATAAATGGATCAAAATGCATAATTAATCGGAATATGTAGAATGATAATCGTTGGATTCCTCTTGAGCTCTCTTCGGGAGTTTCGAAATGAAACAAAGTTTATCTCATTTAAGTTGTGATATTTAACAATATTTGTATATAGATAGAGAGTGGGTCCTCACCTTATTGGAAATTATATATTCGGCATAATATTGTACCGTATTATATTCAAAATTTCATTCCCCTAAAATAACCAAACATTAAATGACTCTCAGTATTCCCAACACCGAAGGAATGCTGTATCAGTACACAGTGCATCGCTCCCGCAAATTTCAACACGTTCAACGACCGATTTTGCGGCTATTTCCCAATCAATTCATAAAAAAATTTTCTGCAACTTCGTGGCTTTTGCCACGGGGCAAAACCTGTCACGAAGAATGCCAGTCGTTAGCCAGAATTCGGAGATATAAGACCCAGCGGAAATAGCTCGCGGAATCGATCGGATAGTATTCAACTCCGGTAGTAATTCGATAAATTAGTATCCATACTACGTTTACGGTGACTTTTCGTGTGAAATTGGTCGGAAAAACGATCGTTGGTGCTGATCTGGGGACTGACCACTCTAAAATCGAGAGCAGCAGCTTTTCTTGCGCATAAAGGGACGAAATTAAAAATTCAATTTATTAAATAGTGCTGACGTGCTCAATTCAAATTGTTAAAACTCTGTATCAACTTTTGTTACACTAGTGAGTGGAAGTTTATCTCAGTGCACGAGTATACACAAGCTTAGTGTCGAAAGTGCGAGAAAGGAACAGAAACGCACAACCAAAAACAGTTATAAAAAATAGTGATTCGAACTTGACTAGCAACGTAAGAACCGATTTGAATTTGGATAAACTTTACATCGAGTGAGTACCTAATCCTTAAACTTAAAAATTGATAGGAGATTTTTTAGGGGAGACAGATTAGAAGATAAAATATTGTAACGATTTCTGTAATTTTCAATACTATCTTATTTTGAAGATTATACGTGAAAATTCCTCCAACATAAACAAATCTTTTGGTTATTTCGAGAACCTTTTTCCCTTCCTGGGTATTCCTTAAAATCCTCCCCATATTTACTTTTCATTTGCAAAGAAAAAGGTAAGACTAATAATTGCAGTAAGCGTCGTCCTTCCCTTGAAAACTAAAACAAGATAAATTATAAATTCCGATAAATCTTGGACAATTTTAGCAAATTGTTTGGAAATTAAAATCATTATTATTTTATCCGTTGTCCATCGACGCAAATAACGTCTCCGGACATAACAACCGTTTCACCTTCAAGGTAGCAATCAACCGTCTTACCGAAACTATTGTTTACTGTAAATCTCAATAATTTACGTTTTATCGCCCCACCAGTTAAAATAAGAGAATTGGCTCCCTCCACAAATACAGTAAAATTTCTGGAAAACATCATGTCTTTAATTGATACTCAATAGTGATAGGGAATGTATCAGCACGAAAAAATGGAAAGAATGGATAAACAATTTAGATGTGTTCGGTTAGGATATACATGAACTCAATTTTTTTACTTCTCATTACAGAATCAAATCAATTATTGAATCAATGTATAAATCAATCATCCCTTAACCTTCTTTAGAACTCAAATGATTGCAATACTGCTACTTACACTTTTTGCTGATGGTGCAGAGCACCAAATACATAATTCGGCGTAAAAGAATAATTCGCGCCAGCCACAAATAAATTAGTCATGCCTTAGCCAGTCCTTTCGCGAAATTTTTCACACAATTTCTGTTTATCTAACACTACATTTTGTCGTCACTTTATCCAGCTGTTTTTCTACCTAAAAATCAAGGAAGTAAATCCTCGAGAGGATCATCCTTGCCGGTACACACAACTATTTTCTCAACACAAAATTAACATCAAACTTGAAGTGCGCGCAATTCAATGTATTTGAAAACAAAATATTGTCGCAGTCGCGGAAACTATAGATTAAATCCATCAACTAATAAGAAGATGAATAAAATGTTAACAATCAACACAATCATTGATTGTTAATCTCTTTTATGATAAAGGGTAAAATGGACTGAAAACTAACTCAGTATTATAAAATTAATGAATGCAGATGTTTACCGTTTTTATTATATGATCCACAATTAATACATAATTATAAGATCGAATTAATATTAAGAAATAAAACCAATACCATGTTTAAACTCCAGGGTCACAGAGTGACCATAGTTTATCATATACAAATATGAATCGTTAATTTTTCACATGCCTGTTTTTTTAATGTGAATAATTATAAATAAATGTAAATATCTTATTATATTGTTGAATAAAAACATGCTTTAAAAAAAGCAGTTCGGCAAACTCAAGATATGGGATCGTACCCCATCTGAGTTCGAGTCTGTGTGCCTCCAAATTATTCAATTTGTGCATTGATAATTATTTAATTGTTTCCCTCGTAGAGAAGCTCGGAAAGTTGAAAGATAGCATACAGCATCCTGCTTTCCATGTAATTTATACCTTAAAAACATTAAAGGTTTGACCATGTAGATAGCCCGGGGATAATGTAGAATATGAATATACCGGTCGTAATAATTTCTTTCATTTGTAATGAAAATGATTGCTTCCATATTTTTGTAATGCCGAGCATAAATAGCACATGTTTTGGAGATACGTCACTTAACTTCTGGAAATGACCATTTTTTGTAGTTACATGGCTTTGTGCCTAAGCTGTCGATATCTCAACGAAAATAAATTTTTTAACCAATGAAATGTTTTTGGGAAAAACGCGCTAAACATTCAGTTTTTTATAAGTCCTCCGCAAAAAGTAAATTTCCAAATTTTCTCCGACTTCTAAAATGTTTCCGACAGGCAAATCATGTGCGTATCATCAAATTCTCAAAAACTGAAAAATAAAAAATCTCTGTGATGGATTTAGAAAGATCGAACGTGCGTAGTTATATTTTCATCGAATGCTCCAAATATACTTCCGCAATATAAGGTGGTTGTCGTTTACAGTGAAGAACGATTGCATCTTGTAAAGGACGATCGAGGGTTCTAACATAACCCACCCATATACGCTTTTTGAATGTCGAACACGTATTGAAGTTTCCTGAGTCGAGACACCTGAGGTACCAGAAAAGACGTGTCCTGGGTTTTAGTATAATCTTCGATGCTCAGAATATATATCTCACTTTTTGCTCATGATCGTTTTGTGCTTTACATCTTTATTTATCGTTATTTTACATCCTATAGTCTGTAAATCGAGAATATACTGATGCGCATTCGCTACATATCTCATCTGATTTATCAGGTCTAACGCCCAGCCAGGAGTGTTAGGTTGAGAAAATAGATTCCGAGGTTTTCAAATGAAGAGGGCCTGGAAGTCTACGGACAATAAATATGTAGAATTCTCAGATCGTCAATTTTTGTGTCAATTCCGATAAATGCTGTATAATATCTCTATCCTTATATCCTCATGATTAAAAGAGCAAGGCTTTTGTCTTTTGTTTTCGATTTTCAGCTATCGAGAAAAAGTGAATCGATTTTGTTCTTCGATAAGATAATCGATTTGCGTATTAAGCGACCTCTCTTTATGATTAAAAGAGCATGGCTTTTTTGTCATTTGTTTTCGATTTTCAGCTATCGAGACGAGAAAAAAGGGAATCGATTTGTTTCTTTGATGGTTAGGATAATCGATTGCGTACGTATTAATCGATTGTGATCTGATCATATAATTTTCCTTTTCACAAAAAAATCGAGATATCAGCTGAGGAAACAAGCAGGACGCGGTGAGCATATGATCGTGAGCATGTCGCTGAGTGATGTTTCAATGCTTTCTTCGCCATCAATAAACTGATGGTATGCTTCCGAATGGTTTCAGCATAATAAATTTTTTTCTCTCGGATATTTCTCCCTATTTTTGCTATTTGCGTCTTTCTCCCCCCCCCCCCATCGAAACTCTTTTCAACCTCCTGTATTGTATTTGCTAAAGGTTGGAGGATACCTTAAGTTAGGGGAAAACCTGACCAGATAAAGTCGTCCCTTCGGTTACTCGTTGTTGCGAGTATTTTTTCCAACGTCAAACTGGTATGCATGCACGGATGAAAAAATTCAATAGAAAACCTAGCGAATTCGCTAGAAAATTCTGTGAGATTTCTATAGGATTTCTATTGGAATTCTATTGAAAAATTCTATTTGTTTTTTGCGTTCATTCTATTGGATATTCAATAACAAAAAGTCAATACATTTCAAAGTTCTATTAAAAATTTTCTGTTAGATTTTTTCCATCAGAATTATTGGGCATAAATTTTGTAAGTTTTTTCCACTGGATTTTGTTGTGTTTTGCATTGCAGAATCCGAGTGGAAAAAACTTGGAAAATTAATGCCCAAACATTCTTATAGAAAAAATCACAAGAGAAAAATTCAAACAGAAATTCGAAATCTATTGACTTTTTTTATTGAATATCCAATAGCATCAGCGCAAAAAAGAAATAGAATTGTTCAATAGAATTCCAGTAGAAATTCTACAGAAACCCCATAGTATTCCTATAGAATTCTAATAAAATTTTCTAGCAAATTCGCAGGTTTTCTATTGAATTTTTTCATACGTGAGAAAGCATTGGAACATCACTCAGTGACATGTTCACCATCATATACTCACTCCCCCCTGACATATATACTCGCTCCCCCCTGTTTGTTTTGATGATTTGAAAGTGTAACATTCATTTGGAACAAAAGAACGTGAGTGGGATTTACGCTTGTTTAATTGAAAATGATTGGATATACGTTGCTCTGTTCCAAAAAAAATTGAAAATAATTATTTCGATCAGATTTTTAATACCGAGCACAAATAGCGCATTTTTTGGAGATACATCATTTACCTGGCCATTTAATGGCCGTTTTTGGTAGTTACGGGACTGTTATGAAGCTGTCGATATGTTAATTCATAATTAAATAATTTTGGAAAGTTTTGTGGGAGATAAATTTATTTGTTACACCTACAGATCATAATAACGTCTCTCACATTTTCCATTTTTTTGATGATTTGAAAGTTTAACATCTATTTGGAATAAAAGAACGTCAGTGGGACTTACGGTTGTTTGAGCGAAAATGATTGAAGATACATTGCTCTGATAAAAAAAAAATTGAAAATGATTATTTCGATGATTTTTCCAATACAGAGCATAAATAGCGCATTTTTTGGAAATACGTCACTTTACTTCTGGAAATGATGGTTTTTTGTAGTTACATGACTTTGTTACTAAGCTGTCGAGATGGACAGAAAACAATAACTCTTTGATTTTCATCTCGAGTAATAATTCGACCCATCAAATATTTAATTTGTTATTCTCGCCTATTAAATATTTTTAAATTCAATATTCTCACCAATTAAATATTTTGATTTGGATGCATCCTTAATTTGTAAATTTTAATTTTGCACTACTGTCTATTGATTTCATTTTACTTCTTTACATTACGCTGGTGGACCCCGCACACACGCGGAACGTGGCCGAGAAAGAGAGAGACGTTGTTTTTCACACCAATTTTTTTATTCACACCAATTTTCGTTTTTCTTTCTATTTCTTATTGTTCTCACCTTGCTCGAGCAATATGTGTGGGACTGCAGTCGTCCCTCTCTCTCAGACGCGCCCCGGTTGCGTGCGCAACCCACCCGTTGCGTCAACTTGTTAAAGTCTGTTGAAACCCGTGCTCGCCTTCACTGCCGAGAAACTATTGTCACGGCGTCACTTGACTTTCTTCTTTTGTTTTTCACTAAATATGATTTTATTTGTGACAAAAGATATTTCATGTTTTTCAGTGATTTTTATGAATTTAATAGGATTTCATTATGAATTCTTTTCAGTATAAAAATCTCCATTTCCGGTCGGCGTCGTGGACAATTAATTTCCGGCCGCCATTTTGATCACTTCTATTTTTCGTTCTCACCAATTAATTTCACTTAATTAATGTATTTTTCAGTACTTACATTTTCTTTGAGTAGTTTCTTCTCGTCTGTCATCACTCAGCCACCCTGGCAACTTACTATCCTGGCTGTTACGAGGATGTTACGAGGACGTTACGAAGATGTAGCGAGGATGTGATTTTAAAAAGTTAAAAAGTTGAAAGATGATCGATTCGTTTCAATTCATACAGTTTATTGTGTTATTTTTTAGTAATTACCAGAAATGGGTGACAGTGTAATTATGCCAATACAATCCCCGATTAACGAATGCCGCGAGATGGCGTTAGGTTTAAATGACCGCCCTGGTTGGCCGGGTTAACAGCCCTGCGATTGCTGCCGCAGTAGTCACAGGCCAGCCGTCTGCCGAACGAGTCGACAGAAGAGTGTTGCAGCGCATTTTGTTATTTTATTTTAGCTGAAAAAATGTTGATATTTTCAATTATTCAATGCTGATGACTGTCAGGGTGGAAAGTAGACGCATGTATCCGGAGGGATGAAAATTAAGAGGGCGAGGGGGAGGGGTCTCAGATTACATTTTTATAAAATTTATACCTCCGAGCACATGCACTGATTTTTCATAATTCTTTGAACAATGAATTTCGGGGAAAATACATGAGTATGCGGTTTCTCCGGGGGGTTGAAGACACCCGCATATATCCGGAGGGATGAAAATNTCAATGCTGATGACTGTCAGGGTGGAAAGTAGACGCATGTATCCGGAGGGATGAAAATTAAGAGGGCGAGGGGGAGGGGTCTCAGATTACATTTTTATAAAATTTATACCTCCGAGCACATGCACTGATTTTTCATAATTCTTTGAACAATGAATTTCGGGGAAAATACATGAGTATGCGGTTTCTCCGGGGGGTTGAAGACAGCCGCATGAATCCGGAGGGGTAAATTTTATAAAAATGTAATATCAGAACCCTCCCCCTCACTCCCCTAAATTTTCATCCCTTCGGATATATGCGGATGTCTTCAACCCCCACAGAAAAACCCAGTCTCATGCATTTTCTTCGAAATTCATTGTTCGAAAAATTAAAAAAAATCAGCGCATGTTTCCGGAGGGGTATATTTTATAACAATGTAGTCTCAGGCCGCTCCCCCTCACCCCCGTAAATTTTCACCCCTCCGGATACATGGGGCTGTCTTCAACCCCCCGGAGAAACCGCATGATCATGTTTTTTCCCAGAAATTAATTTTTTTTAGATTATAAATAATCTTATTATAAATTATTATACAATTTTTTTATTATTATTATAAAAAAAATTATTATAAAAAAATTTTTATTATAAAAAATCAACGCATGTTTCCGGAGGGGTGAATTTGATAACAATGTAATCTCAGACCCCTCTCCCTCACCCCCGTAAAATGTAGTATTGGCATAATTACACTTTCACCCATTTCTGCTAATTATTAGAAAATAACACAATAAACTGTATCAATTGATACAAATCGATCATCTTTCAACATTTTAACTATTTTCGGATCCGTATTTATGTCATTTTCGGCCTTTTTCACATTAAAATAACATTCTCGCTACATCCTCGTAACATCCTCGTAACAGCCAGGATACTAAGTTGCCAGGGCTGCTCGCCTCGATTTTTTTTCTGGATATTCTTTTTTATCACGTGTGATCCAACCGAACACGTGCCCGATCGCCCGACAGCGTCCTTTTAGAATTTCCGATTTATTGCTTCCAATCCTTTAATTTATGATAAATTTAATCATTGCGCAGTGGAACTGTGCTGGGCCCATAACCTGAAGGTTTATTTAGGATTGAAAGAATGATTAAACGCAGTTTTATTATCGTATAAATGTAACTAAGTTTATTCAGCAACGTAACGCGACAACGGTCGAGGCACAAGTGGTACATAGTACGAGTGAGAATTTCTGTTAACGATACTGTAATGAACCGTGTGAGATGTTCAACACTCAAGTGTGTGATGAGGACTAATCTGTTATTATTGAGGCAACTCTATGGCTCGTACGGAAACTGAATTCCGAGAAATCGGTTGTTTATTCTCACCCCCACTCGGAACCTTTGATTTCATTGCGCTCCCATTTTTTGTATCCATTGTCAAATGTTTGTGTACAGAAATCCCAAGGGCATTTCTCAAAGAAATGCTGACAACGTTTGATTTCTCGGAGTTCGAAACCCGATCGGCACCCATTGGGTTTCGAACCCGAATCATCGGATTAGAAATCGCTCGCCCTACCAACTGAGCTATCGTTGGCTTTCAATCTTTATTCAGTTCTAATACCCCGAGTGCTTCAAAATTATCGGGTATTTCCCGATAACTTCGTTGTAAACAAGCAAAACTTGACACGATCGTTTGTTTGCAGGGAAGTTGAGGGAAATACCAGATAATTATGAAGCACGAGTGGTATTTGTCGGATTACTTTTCACGTACGGATTTTGGTCAGGAGTGTCGTTTACGCAACCTCAAAATGACATCCGAGAACAATTGAAGAGTTAGTACGAAATATCCGGAAAAATATATATGTGAGTACGAAATAACCGAGAAAATATATATGTTAGTTCGAAATATCCGAAATAAAACTTCCGCCAGCCTGTCATTTTCATCAAATGCTGCATTCTGATTGGCCCTGACTATCCAAAATCCGTACGTGGAAAAATAATTGTTGGGAATTATATTCAAATACTCGCGCTAGATTACAGAGATCTGTTTTAACTTCCGTCTATGTGGCGCCAATTGTATATGCAATTGTAATACGCATCTCACTTTATTTGATTAATTCAACCACCTAAGTTATTTATTTCTGCCACCCGCTAATAGGATATGGGCCTATTTTCGCAAATTTGTGGTTTCTTCATGAGGTGGTTGTGTTGTTGAACGGTTTTTGGAGGTTAAACGTGCGTTGATAGTACGTGGATGATAGTGCGTTATTTAAAATCATTAGCATGGCTCAGACGTCTTATAAAATAGAGCCGTTGAACAGGCAGAATTATGAGACGTGGTCCATGCTTGTTGAGGCTGTTATGAGAAAAAGTTATGTGCAAAAACCGACAACGTTTAAGGATGATGCTGAAAAGGCTAAAGTACTTGGCAAATGGGAACAAAATGAAAGTGACACCTGGTCTGATTTGGTTGTGGCTATTGGGGCAGAGGAGTTGCCTGTCGTTAGTGGTATCACGACAGCCAAGGAGATCTGGGCTAAGCTGAAGAAGGAGTTCACATCGAAAGGGCCAGTTAAGGCCCGGGTGTAATAATTTTTTCCCCCTTGAGCGATTTAACGCCATTATGTTTGGCGGTTGCATTAGGAATTAAAAAATCCCTAATTGCGCCGTCGGTAACTGCGCGATTGACTAATAATGGTAATCGAACAGGTCCGTATGTAGGGGATCAAATCAGGGGGCCTAATTTTTCCTCCCCCAAACATCATCACATGCATAAAAAAAAAGATTTCTAAACAATGATAGAGAGGTGTATATATATATATATATATATACATACCTCTCTATAATTGTTTAGAAATCTTTTTTTTTTATGCATGTGATGATTTTTGGGGGAGGAAAAATTAGGCCCCCTGATTATATATATATACACCTCTATATATATATATATATATATATATATATATATATATATAT
>NW_021680918.1:148324-148807 GCF_001412515.2 Diachasma alloeum
ATCGGTCGTATTGTTGACAACTTGCGATATAATAGAGGCGATTGATATGTATACAATTGATTGGTGGCTTCCATCATCATGTTTCCAAATACGTCCATGTGACTAATTTCTAATTCGCCTTCTTCATCATCAAATATCGCTCCCAAATCTTCGTCACTGAGGTTATTGAAGACGAATTCATTAGGATCGACATCATTGACTACGTCTACGTTGTTAAACACAGGAACATCACTAGAAATAACTGTTGATTCCAATCTACTGGATGCATTCTCACAAGGAATTATTGAGTTACCCCTTTCTATTAATTGATTGTCAGTAGGGTCTTTCGATCGAATGTTATCGCGCAATGGCATAGACCTGGCATGTCTACTGTCGACTATTTCAGGGACCATACACTTGTTATAGAGTTCTTTGAGTTTAGGTACCATATGTTATGACCAGAATTTTTCCTGTGTGTAGTCAATTGTCAGAGCCACTTCATCC
>NW_021680919.1:0-170 GCF_001412515.2 Diachasma alloeum
AAATTTCTAGTGACATGATCCTGAAAATCAAAGGAAAGTCTTGAATTCACGAATGATGTCTGTAGGTTTCAGAAATATTTTCGCGGAAATTCCGGGAACACTTATTGGGAATTTTTATCGCGTTGCCGTAATACGGAAATTTCAAGGAATTTCGTCATTGCAAATTAAAA
>NW_021680919.1:298-557 GCF_001412515.2 Diachasma alloeum
CCATTTTATCGCATCTAATTTCCGAGATATTCACGTTTTTCTCTCCAGTCCATTTATCCCATTGGTAAATTGATTTTTTGATCTTTTATACGGACGTCACATGAAGAAAAATAAATCGGTAAAAGTCTTGCGATCGCAAGGAGTGTCCCGAAGATCCACATTTTTCATGCACGAAGAACAATGAAGCTTTTTGGAATCTTCGGGAAATTCTATCCTATCCTACTCAAGTAGGAGCGGAGGAATGAATTTTCAAAAGCGC
>NW_021680919.1:629-1541 GCF_001412515.2 Diachasma alloeum
CTTAATCTCTATTAGGAGAGGAGGAATGAATTTTCAAAGCGCGCAGTAACTCCGAACAAGTTCTTCTCATTCAAAAATTAATTTCTCCCCTCCCTAATTGAGATGAAGTAATGAAACCAAAGCTTACTGATTGAGAATTACATTTTTAATAATTGACAGGGGGTTCATCTCTTAATCTCAGTTAGGAACGGAGGAATGAATTTTCAAAAGCGCGGAGAAACCCCGAACGGCTCTCCGACGTCGAGTGAGCCCGGAGGGGCTCTCCCGATTGGAAAATTCATTTCTCCCACCCTAATTAAGATCAAGGAATGAAACCGATGCCGATCGATAGAGAATTAAATTGTCAATAAATGACAACGATTTCATTCCTTAATCTCAAGTAGGAGCGGAGCAATGAATTTTCGAACGCGCGGAGAAATCCCGAATGGCTCTCCGGCGTCGAGTGAGTCCGGAGGGGCTCCCCTGATTGGAAGATTCATTTCTCCCCCCCCCCCTAATTGCGAAGAGGGAATTAAAGCAACATCTATCGATCGAGAATAATATTCTCAATAAATGACAGTGGTTTCATTTCTTAATCTCCATTAGGAGAGTAGGAATGAATTTTCAAAGCGCGCAGTAACTCCGAACAAGTTCTTCTCATTCAAAAATTAATTGCTCCGCTCCCTAATCGAGATGAAGTAATGAAACCAAAGCTTACCAATTGAGAATTATATTTTTAATAAATGCTATCGGTTTCATCTCTTAATCTCAGTTAGGAACGGAGGAATGAATTTTCAAAAGCGCGGAGGGACTCCGAACGGCTTTCCGACATCGAGTGAGCCCGGAGGGGCTCTCCCGATTGGAAAATTCATTTCTCCCACCCTAATTAAGATGAAGGAATGAAACCGATGCCGATCGATAGAGAATTAAATT
>NW_021680919.1:1679-2422 GCF_001412515.2 Diachasma alloeum
TTCATCCCCCAGAGCCGCGTGAAAATCAGATGGGAAAAAAAAATGTTTTCCATTCAAAAAATTGAAGTTAATGAATTTTTTTTTTTTGTAATTCGGAATATCAGTGTTTTTTTTCCAATAGCTTGTTTATTTATTCAGAGCGAATTTAATATATGTTGCTATTTATATCTTGAATATTTACCACAAATTTTGTCTCCTCTAGAATATTTACCACAAATTTTGTCTTGATCATACCCGCGAATCTCCTATGGATTCAAAGTTAAACGCAATTATCTAGCTCCAACCCCTAAATCCGGCGCCGGGAATGAGAACCTTTTGTGCGAGAAAGAAGTCTCCGTCTCGCTCCCACTCACTACAACATTGTTGCGACCATTTGCGCATGCGCGCACGGGCCTGTGGAACATCACGCACTGAATGCAAGAAAAAGAATCACTAGAGGTTTTTCGTCAGCCGTTCGCTCTCTCTAGCTCTCACTCTCTCTCTCTCTCTCGGATGAAAAAAAGGCTGTTTGACGGAGAACTAAATTACCCATCAATTAACCCTCTTTCATCCCTTAATCTCTGTAAAAAATGGAAGAAACTGTCATGAAAATCACAGCGCAGTAAGAAAAATAATTGTTTTGCGGCGCACAGTGACTCCCGGTAATTAAAAATTCACCTCTCCCCTCCTAATTGAGATTAAGGGATGAAAAAATGGCAGTTCGACAGAGAATTAAATTCCCCATCAATTAACCCTCTTTCACC
>NW_021680919.1:3428-36150 GCF_001412515.2 Diachasma alloeum
ATCGTCTCCACGGCCTTCCAACTGAAAGCCCTAACACTCTCGCTCAAGGGAGCGCAAGCATTTCAACTCGACCTATGTACTCACTCTATCGACAAACCAAAAAGGGTTACGGGAAACACTGGGTAGCACATTATCTTGGCCAAATATTCCACGGTGATATCCTGATCCTTAACCGAATTTACGTAGGAAAATCTCAAAATTACTAAACTTTAACTCAACAAAAATGACTCGAAAAAAAGAAATATCTGCAAAATATCTGGTTTATTTAATGAAGTTATTTAATGAATATTATTCTCAAAATTTAGGGAATCGATTCACGCGATAGGTAACCAATTTAGGTAGTTTTCCGAACTTAAGGTAGCTCTGAAGTAGAGTTAAGGTAGCAGGTAGCTCTAATTCTCCGTATAGATTTTTATCACGACAAAAAGGTAACGGTTTATAAAATCTTACTCTCTCTCTCTCTCTCTCTCTCTCTCTCTCTCTCTCTCTCTCTTTCTATACATAAATACCCTGGGGTTCCGCAGGTGACGAATTCGCCTGGAATTTCGTCACAGGGTTAAAATGTAAGGGTGCACATATAAGACTCAAAAGACAAGGGTTGAAATATGAGAGTTAAAATGTAAGGGTCAAAATATAAGGGTCAAAAGACAACGGTCGAAATATGAGAGTTAAAATGTAAGGGTCAAAGTATGAGGGTCGAAATATGAGCGGTTAAAATATTCGGATCAAAGTATGGGGGTCCAAATATAAATGTCGAAATATGAGGGTCAAAATATAAGGGTTTAAATGTAAAGGTCAAAGTATGAGGGTTAAAATGTAAGGATCAAAATATGGGGGTCAAAATATAAGGGTTCAAATGTATGGATCAAAGTATGAGGCTCAAAATATAAAGGTCAAAATATAAGGGTTTAAAAGTAAAGATCAAAGTATGAGGGTTAAAATGTAAGGATCGAAATATGAGGGTTAAAATGTAAGGGTTGAAATATAAGGATCAAAAGACAAAGGTCGAAATATGAGAGTTAAAATGTAAGTGTCAAAGTATGATGGTCAAAGTATGAGGATCAAAATATAAATGTCGAAATATGAGGGTCAAAATATAAGCGTTAAAATGTAATAGTCAAAGTATGAGGGTTAAAATGTAAGGGTTGAAATATAAGAGTCAAAAAACAAGGTTTGAAATAGGACAGTTAAAATGTAATGGTCAAAATATGGGGGTCAATATATATAAGGGTCAAATTACGAGAGTCGGAAAATGAGGGTCGAAATATAACGATTAAAATATGGGGTGAACATATAAAGGTCGAAATATGAGGGTCAAAATATAAGGGTTTAAATGTAGAGGTCAAAGTATGAGGGTCCAAATATAAATGTCGAAAAATGAGGGTCAAAATATAAGGGTTTAAATGTAAAGGTCAAAGTATGAGGGTTAAAATGTAAGGGTCGAAATATAAGACTCAAAAGACAAGGGTTGAAACATGAGAGTTAAAATGTAAGGGTCAAAATATAAGGGTCAAAGGACGAGGGTCGAAATATAAGGGTTGAAATTGTGACGGAATTTCCGAGAATTCCGCCACCTGTACACAACTTCGTCATAGAACTAAATAAACCATAAGAGTGAGTAGGTAAGTGTGAAGTTATTTTGACCTTTTCCGAGAGAGAGTCACGATTCCTTTAACCCCAAAGTTAGCACCCCTACCGAAAGGCGATGCAATACCCCTTTTAGCTCCAGCTCGTAGAAACCGGTCTCCAAGAACATCAGGAAGGGCCTCGCGGGGAAAACAGCGTTCGATTTCTATAAATAATTAAATTCACGTGTCGATCCACATTAAAAACCAGTAAAAAGTAAAATCTCCGGTTCAAGTAATATTACAGTTTTTGTTCTCTTTTAGTTTCAGTTATCTTTCTGGTTTATTTCGGATTTTAGGGGATAAATTTTCGGTTTTATGGTTGAGGGAAAATTTACAGTAATTGAATTTTCCTAGTCATGTTTTTGTATTTTGAAATCTCGCAGATCCTGAGAGGGACGACGATCCACCGCGGTTCAGAGCCGATACACCGAGCTTCCCGGTGAGATCTCGCTGATCTCGTTGAGGGCAGGCTGCTGATCACAGAGGTTGAGGTGAAACACTCACGCTCCCTGGCTAAGGCGCTTCGTGGAGTCATTGGATTCACCAGTGCAGCTGGAAGGCCATGTGGATGAACATAGCCCCCTCGTCTGCATGGATCGCCATGGGCTATTCTCTATTTAGATTTGTTCACGGTGACTCCAGGTTGACTCCCGGGGGAGTGACAGCAGCGAAAAAGTGCACTTACTCAGGTGTGAAGTGCATTCGCGAGAGGAAAAGGCGAATAACTTCCTTAATTCCCCCTTTCCGAACCTCCAGATAACTATCGTTCAGTCATTATGGATAAAACTCCTTGGGTTTATTCAAAAAAAATATAATTAACGGCGGAATGCCTAAATAAGTCTAAAACCCATTTGAATCAAAATCCCCGCGTGGTCGTTTACACGAGCCCGCCCCAGCGGCAGCTAGACGGCGTGTCAGTCGCACCACCCAGCTGAGAACCTCCGCCGGTTAAACGCAGTTTACGAGGGAGTTGGAACCGAGCAACCACTGCGACAACATCCCCGAGAATATCGACAACGATCGAGGGAATTGGTGGAGACCATCGCCGAGGGCCCACACGAGGAACATGGTAAGTACATTTTTATTCACCATGTGCACTCTCTCCCGAGGAGAGAAGTGCATTTATTCCCAGTGTGCCCAGTGATGACCTCCGGGAAAAGTGCACCGGCGTTCACTAGAGTGACACCGAGATGCATTCCCAACCACCAAGACTCCTCCGAGCGAGAGGAAAATTCACCAGTGAGTGCATAAAACCCTCGTTCGGCTTCCTAGACCTCTCCCCAGTGATAAAATAACCCCAGTGACTCTCCAGTGATAGTGAAAATGTGCAGTGAGACCCAATAAAAGGCCGCACATGGCCCATACCCTGCCATGGCGCCATTGTGCCCTCTCCGTTCACCAGGAGGTCTTGTGAACAATTAATGCACCTTCTGAGTGCATAATTAGTTCACTAGGGCCCTCGAGAACGCATGGGGAATGTCCAGTGCCAATTCTAGTGGGAAAAAGTGGATATAACAGGCCTATAAGTGCACACATACTCCTCACGTGCCGTGGGCGACGCTGTCGTGCACATGGCGGTTTTTCCTCTTTCCAGAGCGAATTGAAGCCTCGAATGAGTGCTCTTCTAGCTCAGTAAAGTTCCCCCAAGGTTTCAATTGATTAATTTAAGATTTCTTGAAAGACGAGACCCCGAAAATCACGACATTGAAGTGCGCGAGCCCCAGGAATTTCCCTGTGACGCCACGACGCTCTTGATGGAGGACTCAAATAGGGGGCAAAATGGCACTCTCAAGTGACATTTGCATACTTGAATCCCTCGCCCATTAATTGTTATTTATTATTCTGAGGAGATTCGCCGAGATCATCGCATCGGAATTGATATAGCCTTCGGATCCTCCAGCACTCCAGTTTCTGGACCATGCGGAGAGATCGTTGGCCTTGACTTTTCGGACCTCCCATTCCCTTCGCGATAACCTCTCTCTCAAGGTCAATTCACGTACTCTCACTCTCGGGAAATTAATTGAATTTAATTCTGTTGAATTTAATTGAAATTAATTTATTTATTTATGAAGAATAGAAATTCTATTTGAGTTGGAATATTATTGAGAAATTGAATAAATAACGGAGTAAATTTAAAGTAATTCTCTCATCCCCTATTTAATTAATTTTCTGATTCTTCCTTTTGATTTTTCTGTATCTTTTGGTAAATTCGCGACATCCTTCCTAAGACCGAGCGACCGATCCTACCCCGCTCTCCGAATACCTCCGAGCTAGTCGAGCTAATTCCGCAACCTCTTCCTTGATCTCTCCAATTATGGCTAAGTTTTCATATGGTTCTCTTTAATGCGGTTCGTTGACACCGCTGGAACAAAAGTCAGCTGGCGCCCGACAATATTTTTCTCGTTTTCCCGTTTATTTCGTTTATTCGGTTTTCGAGGATTTTCGTAGGGGACATCGAGGAGCAGAGGCCGAAGGTGACAACACTCCGGCTGTTTTGAGTTTCGCATCGAGATATGGATGGGTCTACGGTTTATATTTCAAGTTTTGAGTTTCACGTTGGTTAGTGCCGTCACAAAATATAAGGGTCGAAATATGAAGGTCAAAATATAAGGGTTAAAAAGTAAGACTCGAAATATAAGGGTCAAAAGACAAGGGTCGAAATATGAGAGTTAAAATGTAACGGTCAAAGTATGAGGGTCGAGATATGAGGGTTAAAATGTTAGGGTCAAAGTATGAGGGTCCAAATATAAATGTCGAAATATGAGGGTCAAAATATAAGGGTTTAAATATAAAGGTCAAAGTATGAGGGTTAAAATGTAAGGATCAAAATATGGGGGTCAAAATATAAAGGTCAAAATATCAGGGTTTAAAAGTAAAGATCAAAGTATGAGGGTTAAACTGTAAGGGTCGAAATATGAGGGTTAAAATGTAAGGGTTGAAATATATGAGTCAAAAGACAAAGGTCGAAATGTGAGAGTTAAAATGTAAGGGTCAAAAAATGGAGGTCAAAATATAAGAGTCAAAGTACGAGAGTCGAAATATGAGGGTCAAAATATAACGGTTAAAATATGGGGTTCAAAATATAAAGGTCGAAATATGAGGGTTAAAACGTAAGGGTCAAAATATGAGGGTCAAAATATGAATGTCGAAATATTAGGGTCAAAATATAAGGTTTAAAATGTAAAGGTCAAATTATGAGGGTTAAAATGTAAGGGTCAAAATATGATGGTCAAAATATAAGGGTCAAAGCACGAGGGTCGAAATATAAGGTCGAAATATGAAGGTCTATATATAAGGGTTCAAATGTGAGGGTCAAAGTATGAGGGTCAAAATATAAAGGTCGAAATATGAGGGTGAAAGTGTACGGGTCAAAGTATGAGGGTCCAAATATAAATGTGGAAATATGAAGGTCAAAATATAAGGGTTTAAATGTAAACGTCAAAGTATGAGGGTTAAAATGTAAGGGTTGAAATATAAGAGTCAAAAGACAAAGGTCGAAATATGAGAGTTAAAATGTAATGGTCAAAATATGGGGGTCAAAATATAACGGTTAAAATATGGGGGTGAAAATATAAAGGTCGAAATATGAGGGTCAAAATATAAGGATTTAAATGTAAAGGTCAAAGTATGAGGGTCCAAATATAAATATCGAACTATGAGGGTCAAAATATAAGGGTTTAAATGTAAAGGTCAAATTATGAGTGTTAAAATGTAAGGGTCTAAATATGAGGCTCGAAATATAAGGCTCAAAGTTTAAGGGTCAAAATGTAAAGGTGAAAGTGTGCAACTCAAAATATAAAAGAAGACCGGATGGGTAAAAAAAGTCTGACCCTTCTGACCCCTAATATATATATATATATATTGTAATGTGTTATTTTATTTCAGCCGTTCAACGGTAAAATTTACCATCCAGACGAGAAGTCATCACTGCGAAGCGAGAATCAAAAGGGTTTATTTGGGGTTATGATTAATGCTTTGTTTTTTTTTTGTTATTGTATCGAGCCACATATAGGGACTTCGGCAGCCTCGGACGTCGGGTCTCCAGGGAGCTGGAAAGGGGGAAACTCCAGAAAGTCATTATCTGGTAAAAAAGCTGCTTTTGTATTTTGATCGAGTTCCCGCGTTGGAGAGATAGCTCGAGTGCAGTTCACCGGCGGCGCCACTTGTCGGAGGTGACGGGACGAATGCGGTTATCGGCCGAGATTTGCGAGGCCATTTTGGATCTCCACGCCTAACCGGAAGTGATGGTTTAGGCAGTGCGAGAGAAATTACCGGAATGACGTTAGACGTCCGGTAATGATATGAGTGTCTATTGGAGGATAAGTCTGGTTTGGTTGGGGTTACAACCAATCCGAGCGGCTCATGGAACGGCTCTGGCCAATGGGGCTCAATTGGCGGGAAGTGTCCCGAACGCATGGGAGAAGCGTGGGTTTTAGCCTCACTTCTCGTTTGGGTGGCGAACGAGCTTTGTTGTTCTGTGGAGAACCTCTTGCTGGTGGAGCAATTCGTCTTGTTGTGGACACCTGCGTTTACGGGATTTGAAGTATTTGGAGAATCTTTCGCCCTGGCTCATGGACTAGACTCGTTGGAGATTGTGGTGAGCGGAAGAAGAGTTCCAGAAATATTATTGCGTATTTGTTTTATATCGAGAATGATCAGAATTCGCTCGTTAGCTGTTTGACGACGCTTAGCGTCGGGCGAAATGACGCCATTACTTTGATTTTCGGGGTGAGTTCTTATCGTCTGCCCGGCAGAGATTAGCCTCTTTTGTATAATTTATTTTGGACGTGTGATTTTGATATTATATTGTGATTTGAGATGTTCGATTTTCTCGGAAATTCAGTGGTTTCTCTGAACGGATTTTGACTCTCGTTTCAACGGTTTGGCTGCCGATCGGATGAGGTCGAACAAATCCTTTGGAATAATTTATTCAGTTTTGGAATTAAGTCCGAGAACTAAATTGATGTTCGAAATTTTCGGTAATTACTTTTGTTTTCGATATTTCAAGTTGTCGTATCATTTCGTCATCGCATCGGCAGTTGAAATTGTAGCGTCTTGTCGACGCTCGAGTTATCCGTATTTGACCTTGATTGCGGTCACCTGTTGTATTGCCTGTTCCGAGGCAATTTCAGTTGCCGCTGTCGATGTCAGTCACCTCTTCGATTTGAGATATTTTGACATTTTATTCTATCGGAAAATTAACCTCCTTTCAGTGATATTATTTGAATTTATTTTTGCTAGTCATTTCTATAGTTTGACTTTATTCATGATTTCGTAATTTTGACTGAACTTATTCTTTGACTGACTAGTATTTTATTATTTTGGACCAATCATTGGTTAGGGATTTTCTAGTGGATCGAGTCTTTAGCTTTTGTTGAATATCTGTGTTATTAATTTTCTGAGGGGTGATTTGAATTGAAATGAACAAGGGGGTTTATTGAATAAATTATTTATTCCCCGGATTATTGCATTTTTAGATAATTTGTTAGATAAGAAAACCAAGTCATTTCGGAAACTCCAGAACAACCATTTGTATCGAGAACCCAGCCGCCACCGCGGTTGTCTGAGCTGTCGGCGGTTGTTCTTTCGTCTCGAATAATTGTCGATTTAATTTGTTGTTTGAATTGCACGGTTCACCCGTGCTGGCGCCCAACTTTCTTTTCGTTGTTTGGTCGCTGAGGGCTGCGTGTTTTTCACCGTCCGCAGAGGTAAGAAAATACGTCACAATATATATTATCATTGTTATATATTATCATATATAGTATTAATAATAATATACATTCAAACAAGAATGAATATATTCAAATAATCTTCTTTAACAAAATTGAAATATTATGGTATTTTTTGGCATCATATGCCTGCGGTCGGTAATTCATACCCCAACGATCGGTCATGAAGATAGCCAACTGTAGACAGCCATGTTGAAATGGCTAAATCGAATATTTCATTTTTTCATTACATTAAAAACTCATGCTCAATGCTATTGATGGTTTTGTTTATGGAATAATACAATCCATCGTCATTTTTTCTATTTTTTTGGACGCGAATTATCTAATTATGCTTTTTTGGATGAAAATAAATTAGCCATGTAACAGAGGGAACAGCCATGTAATACCATGGCTGACCATGGCTCCTCAATCGCCAGGGAGGCAACGAGAAATCTTCTCGTGTGAAATGTAAGCTACAAATCCTTATTGCTGAGTTTACTTTATCAATTTTAGACCTTGATTTCCATTGTTCATAACGATCAATGGTTACTTTTTCACCAGTATCCAATCGTGTCACACATAATAGATTTCTGTTTGGAAGAGCATGGTCACTCAATCCATCACTGGCGAAAGATTTGGACATGCATCTCTTCACATTGCACTTGAGCACCTTTTTTCTATCACTTTTATTCATAGGATTTCGATCTTTTTCCATTGATGAGATAAATATTTAATAAAAAATGGAAAAGACACGGAATGGAGCAAAAATAATCAGCAAATTGGAGTAAATGTATACACGCATATGCTCATGTCAACAGAACCCGTTGGGCGGCCATTTTTTGTAGTTGCTGAGGTCTCCACTAGGTATCGTATTGGCTGGTATTCTCTTGTCCGAACCCTGAATGCAATACCAATACAAAAGTATCCAGGGGGAAGAGGTTTCTCACTTGAAAAAAAATCGCGTTTCAAAATTGACTGTGATTACAGCAAAATGATTGTAGTTTCTGTAAACTGTAATTAATATGAATAAAAAATTGTAGAAACCCGAGCCTCAAACACTTTCAAGATGTATTGAAAACCCGAACACACAATATTACTCTTCTGAATTCAATATCACATAAACAAATACTCATACTAGAATAACGATGAGGGAAGTAAGGGGAGTAGTGGAACTGTTAGAGGAATTTTTAATTACATTAATATTTCAACGGAACAGATTTATGGTGAAAATATCATACTCAAGGCACTCTTATACTCTAATTTACCCCAATTCATCTTCCTAAACAACCCAAAATACACAATCAATTAGAGTTTAATCCTTTCTCTTTATTATAACAATACAATAGGCATTTATTGTGTCATTCACAAAGAAAAACAAAGAAAACTGACAAGGGAATTCGTTTTTTATCCTGATTAAATTAGGAACACTACGAATAATTTCCCCAAGTCATGATTATGCATTAGTTTATACGAACAGGGAGATTTTACCCATTTATTATTCAAGAGCTGGGAGAAACAACTAATTAAATGGTTTTTCCAGTATTTCATAAGGAAATTTACAGCTGACAGAGCCCAATGGCCTAGCAAACTCTAAATATACATAAAAAATATCACCTTCATATTTTAATAAAAAAACACTCAATCTCCCTCAATCTTTCCCATCAACCCACAACTGGAAATTCACAAGTGTTTTTAAATATTCATCATCATTATTATCTCTCAGGAAAATTCAACTAATGAGGTAATTCAATTTGTGTGCCCACCAAGTATTAGAAAATATTTTGTAACCACTTAATCACGTGTTTTCTTGGCATTTGTGGCCCAAAAAGACTTTTTATGCACTAATTTACGCAAAGAAAATGTTTTACATTTTCTATGGCGCATAATAAGAACACATTATCCATTTTCTACTCTTTTGATGTGAAAATAGATAAATTATAGATAATAAAACTATAAAAGCCAGTAGCACGATCCCTCAGCCAATCTGAGGAGATGACGAGAGCTGTCATGATTAGCAACAAGGACGAACACTTGTTGATTCTGTTTTTTGGGTTGTTCATGAAGATGAATGGAGATTGAGTTGTTTGTTACATAAAATAAGAGAGATAAAATTATTGAGATTGGCTGAAAGATTGTGCTACTGAGCTTTACAGTTTTATTGTCTATAATTTATCTATTTTCACATCAAAAAAGTAGAAAATGGATAATGTGTTCTTATTATGTGCCATAAAAAATGTAAAACATTTTCTTTGTGTAAATTAGTGTATAAGAAGTCTTTGGGGGCCACAAATGCCAAGAAAACACGTGATTAAGTGGTTATAAAATATTTTCTAATACTTGGTGGGCACACAAATTGAATTACCTCTTTAGTTGAATTTTCCTGAGAGATAATAATGATGATGAATATTTAAAAACACTTGTGAATTTCCAGTTGTGGGTTGATGGGAAAGATTGAGGGAGATTGAGTGTTTTTTAATTAAAATATGAAGGTGATATTTTTTATGTATATTTAGAGTTTGCTAGGCCATTGGGCTCTGTCACCTGTAAATTTCCTTATGAAATACTGGAAAAACCATTTAATTAGTTGTTTCTCTCAGCTCTTGAATATTAAATGGGTAAAATCTCCCTGTTTGTATAAATTAATACATAATCATGACTTGGGGAAATGATTCGTAGTGTTCTTGATTTAATCAGGATAAAAAACGAATACCCTTGTCAGTTTAATTTTGTTTTCTGTGTCAATGATACACAAACGATTAATTGTCATGTCATAGTCAACAGCAAAGATAAACATGAATAGATTCTGTGTTTTGAGTCGTTTAGGAAGATACAGGAAAATTAACGTTTTTTTAAACATTAGATTGAGATTGCCTGAGGGATCGTGCTACTGGGATTTATAGTTCTATTATCTATAATTTATCTATTTTCACATCAAAAGAGTAGAAAATAGATAATGTGTTCTTATTATGTGCCATAAAAAATGTAAAACCTTTTCTTTGCGTAAATTAGTGTATAAGAAGTCTTTTTGGGCCACAAATGCCAAGAAAACACGTGATTAAGTGGTTACAAAATATTTTCTAATACTTGGTCGGCACAGAAATTGAATTACCTCATGAGTTGAATTTTCCTGAGAGATAATAATGATGATGAATATTTGAAAACACTTGTGAATTTCCAGTTGTGGATTGATGGTAGAGATAGAGGGAGATTGAGTCTTTTTTTATTAAAATATGAAGGTGATATTTTTTATTACGTATATCTAGAATTCGCTAGAACATTGGGCTCTGTCACCTGTAAATTTCCTTATGAAATACTGAAAAAACCATTCAATTAGTTGTTACTGTCAGCTATTGAATAATAAATGGGAAAAATCTCCCTGTTCATATAAACTAATGCATAATCATGACTTGGGGAAATGATTCGTAGTGTTCTTAATTTAATCAGGATAAAAAACGAATTCCCTTGTCAGTTTTCTTTGTTTTTCTTTGTGAATGACACAATAAATGCCTATTGTATTGTGATAATAAAGAGAAAAGATTAAACACTAATTGATTGTATATTTTGGGTTGTTTAGGGAGATGAATTGGGGTAAATTAGAGTATAAGAGTGCCTTGGGCATGATATTTTCACCATAAATCCGTTCCGTTTTAATATAAATGTAATTAAAAATTCCTCTAACAAATCCACTACTCCCCTTACTTCCCTCATCGTTATTCTAGTATGAGTATTTCTTTATGTGTGTGAAAACAAATATTTTAGGCAGCTTCAATTGTTTCATCCTCCCCTCAGAGTTTTATTTCAAATGCCAGTGGTAATCAAATTGCGGTTCTCCAGATAATCATGATCGCTGAATTACCGATCATCGATAAGACATTTGAACAGTGGATATTGCAGATTATTCATAAAATGGAAAAGACGGATTTCGGGAGATATTGAATTCAGAAGAGTAATATTGTGTGTTCGGGTTTTCAATACATCTTGAAAGTGTTTGAGGCTCGGGTTTTCACAATTTTTTATTCATATTAATTACAGTTTACAGAAACTACAATCATTTCACTGTAATCACAGTCAATTTTAATACGCGATTTTTTTTTTAAGTGAGAAACCTCTTCCCCCTGGATACTTTTGTGTTGGTATTGCATTCAGGATTCGGACAAGAGAATACCAGCCCTCAGTTAGTGACGGAGGAATGAATGTTCAAAAGCGCGGAGAAACCCCGAACGGCTTTCCGACGTCGAGTGAGCCCGGAGGGGCTCTCCCGATTGGAAAATTCATTTCTCCCCCCCTAATGAAGATGAAGGAATAAAACCAATGCCGATCGATAGAGAATTAAATTCTCAATGAATGACAGCGATTTCATTCCTTAATCTCAAGTAGGAGCGGAGGAATGAATTTTCAAAAGCGCGGAGAAACCCCAAACGGATCTCCGACTAGTCCAATGAACGTCGGTCTAACATACGAATGTTTGCGATACAGGCTGCATTTTTTATGGAATTTATGATTTTGGCGTATGAAACTAATGGCGGATTTTTAAGGTTCCCCAAGTTTGTGCGGCGGTTGAAAAAGCCAAAAAACTACCCCTGAAAACAGTTCTTTCGAAATAACTCGTGAATAACGCGCTGTACATACAAAAAGGTAACACACAAAGTTGTAGAGAGCAAAATTCTACATAAAAAAGGTTTAGGGCACTTTTCCTCTATTCCCAAACGTTCATCCCCCAGAGCCGCGTGAAGATCATATGGGAAAGAAAAAATGTTTTTCAGTAAAAAAATTGAAGTTAATGAATTTTTTTTTGTTTGTAATTCGGAATATGAGTGTTTTTTTTTCAATAGCTTGTTTATTTATTCAGAGCGAATCTAATATATGTTGCTATTTATATCTTGACATTGAATCGTTGAATTTCTTTTTTTTTCCATATTTTTTATTAGAAAATTTACCACAAATTTTGTCTTGATCGTACCCGCGAATCTACTATGGATTCAAAGTTGAACGCAATTTTCTAGCTCCAACACCTAAATCCGGCGCCGTGAATGAGAACCTTTTGTGCGAGAGAGAAGTCTCCGTCTCGCTCCCACTCACTACAACATTGTTGCGACCATTTGCGCATGCGCGCACGGGCCTGTGGAACATCACGCACTGAATGCAAGAAAAAGAATCACTAGAGGTTTTTCGTCAGCCGTTCGCTCTCTCTAGCTCTCTCCCTCTCTCTCTCGCTCTCTCTCGCTCTCTCTCGCTCTCTCTCGCTCTCTCTCGCTCTCTCTCGCTCTCTCTCGCTCTCTCTCGCTCTCTCTCGCTCTCTCTCGCTCTCTCTCGCTCTCTCTCGCTCTCTCTCGCTCTCTCTCGCTCTCTCTCGCTCTCTCTCGCTCTCTCTCGCTCTCTCTCGCTCTCTCTCGCTCTCTCTCGCTCTCTCTCGCTCTCTCTCGCTCTCTCTCGCTCTCTCTCGCTCTCTCTCGCTCTCTCTCGCTCTCTCTCGCTCTCTCTCGCTCTCTCTCGCTCTCTCTCGCTCTCTCTCGCTCTCTCTCGCTCTCTCTCGCTCTCTCTCGCTCTCTCTCGCTCTCTCTCGCTCTCTCTCGCTCTCTCTCGCTCTCTCTCGCTCTCTCTCGCTCTCTCTCGCTCTCTCTCGCTCTCTCTCGCTCTCTCTCGCTCTCTCTCGCTCTCTCTCGCTCTCTCTCGCTCTCTCTCGCTCTCTCTCGCTCTCTCTCGCTCTCTCTCGCTCTCTCTCGCTCTCTCTCGCTCTCTCTCGCTCTCTCTCGCTCTCTCTCGCTCTCTCTCGCTCTCTCTCGCTCTCTCTCGCTCTCTCTCGCTCTCTCTCGCTCTCTCTCGCTCTCTCTCGCTCTCTCTCGCTCTCTCTCGCTCTCTCTCGCTCTCTCTCGCTCTCTCTCGCTCTCTCTCGCTCTCTCTCGCTCTCTCTCGCTCTCTCTCGCTCTCTCTCGCTCTCTCTCGCTCTCTCTCGCTCTCTCTCGCTCTCTCTCGCTCTCTCTCGCTCTCTCTCGCTCTCTCTCGCTCTCTCTCGCTCTCTCTCGCTCTCTCTCGCTCTCTCTCGCTCTCTCTCGCTCTCTCTCGCTCTCTCTCGCTCTCTCTCGCTCTCTCTCGCTCTCTCTCGCTCTCTCTCGCTCTCTCTCGCTCTCTCTCGCTCTCTCTCGCTCTCTCTCGCTCTCTCTCGCTCTCTCTCGCTCTCTCTCGCTCTCTCTCGCTCTCTCTCGCTCTCTCTCGCTCTCTCTCGCTCTCTCTCGCTCTCTCTCGCTCTCTCTCGCTCTCTCTCGCTCTCTCTCGCTCTCTCTCGCTCTCTCTCGCTCTCTCTCGCTCTCTCTCGCTCTCTCTCGCTCTCTCTCGCTCTCTCTCGCTCTCTCTCGCTCTCTCTCGCTCTCTCTCGCTCTCTCTCGCTCTCTCTCGCTCTCTCTCGCTCTCTCTCGCTCTCTCTCGCTCTCTCTCGCTCTCTCTCGCTCTCTCTCGCTCTCTCTCGCTCTCTCTCGCTCTCTCTCGCTCTCTCTCGCTCTCTCTCGCTCTCTCTCGCTCTCTCTCGCTCTCTCTCGCTCTCTCTCGCTCTCTCTCGCTCTCTCTCGCTCTCTCTCGCTCTCTCTCGCTCTCTCTCGCTCTCTCTCGCTCTCTCTCGCTCTCTCTCGCTCTCTCTCGCTCTCTCTCGCTCTCTCTCGCTCTCTCTCGCTCTCTCTCGCTCTCTCTCGCTCTCTCTCGCTCTCTCTCGCTCTCTCTCGCTCTCTCTCGCTCTCTCTCGCTCTCTCTCGCTCTCTCTCGCTCTCTCTCGCTCTCTCTCGCTCTCTCTCGCTCTCTCTCGCTCTCTCTCGCTCTCTCTCGCTCTCTCTCGCTCTCTCTCGCTCTCTCTCGCTCTCTCTCGCTCTCTCTCGCTCTCTCTCGCTCTCTCTCGCTCTCTCTCGCTCTCTCTCGCTCTCTCTCGCTCTCTCTCGCTCTCTCTCGCTCTCTCTCGCTCTCTCTCGCTCTCTCTCGCTCTCTCTCGCTCTCTCTCGCTCTCTCTCGCTCTCTCTCGCTCTCTCTCGCTCTCTCTCGCTCTCTCTCGCTCTCTCTCGCTCTCTCTCGCTCTCTCTCGCTCTCTCTCGCTCTCTCTCGCTCTCTCTCGCTCTCTCTCGCTCTCTCTCGCTCTCTCTCGCTCTCTCTCGCTCTCTCTCGCTCTCTCTCGCTCTCTCTCGCTCTCTCTCGCTCTCTCTCGCTCTCTCTCGCTCTCTCTCGCTCTCTCTCGCTCTCTCTCGCTCTCTCTCGCTCTCTCTCGCTCTCTCTCGCTCTCTCTCGCTCTCTCTCGCTCTCTCTCGCTCTCTCTCGCTCTCTCTCGCTCTCTCTCGCTCTCTCTCGCTCTCTCTCGCTCTCTCTCGCTCTCTCTCGCTCTCTCTCGCTCTCTCTCGCTCTCTCTCGCTCTCTCTCGCTCTCTCTCGCTCTCTCTCGCTCTCTCTCGCTCTCTCTCGCTCTCTCTCGCTCTCTCTCGCTCTCTCTCGCTCTCTCTCGCTCTCTCTCGCTCTCTCTCGCTCTCTCTCGCTCTCTCTCGCTCTCTCTCGCTCTCTCTCGCTCTCTCTCGCTCTCTCTCGCTCTCTCTCGCTCTCTCTCGCTCTCTCTCGCTCTCTCTCGCTCTCTCTCTCTCTCTCTCTCTCTCGGATGAAAAAAGGCTGTTTGACGAAGAACTAAATTACCTATCAATTACCTATCAACCCTCTTTCATCCCTTAATCTCTGTAAAAAATGGAAGAAACTGTCATGAAAATCACAGCGCAGTAAGAAAAATAATTGTTTTGCTGCGCACAGTGACTCCCGGTAATTAAAAATTCACCTCTCCCCTCCTAATCGAGATTAAGGGATGAAAAAAAGGCAATTCGACGGAGAATTAAATCCTCCATTAATTAACCCTCTTTCATCCCTTAATCTTTTTAACAAAAAAATATAAACTGCCATGAAACTCAGGGGCCAGTAAGAAAAATAATTCTTTCGCAGCACCCACTGACTTTTCACCATTCGCCCGCGAATTAAAAATTCACCTCTCCCCTCCTAATTGAGATTGTTGTGTGTGAGAATTCAAAATTAAAAAAAGAATTCATTTTCTTTTCATTTCGAAGCGAGCGAATAAATCGCATTGATTTCCCAATTCTCCACACGGCATCATCCACGGAATGTCCTGTCACCAGGTATTATTTCGAAATGCCAGTGAATCAGCAACTCGGAAATGCACCCGGACATTGACCGAACTGCAGCCTATACCGATCCCGGAATTATTAATCAGTCTGGTCCTAGCTTCATCAAGGAACGTACAAAGGGGCGAACTCCTCGAGATTGATTGATACCTGATTCCGGAATCAGTTAAATTCCCTCTGCCCGGCGCTTATCGTCAACTCGAGTATTTTGGGATTGTCATTGATCACAACTACGCACACCTTCGTAGTGATCAATCCCACGTTATTATAAACAATCTAATTCTTCCCGGATCCGGCAAACGAGGTGCGAAATAACTCGGTCCCGTTCTTCCCAAGTGGAGTTTCGTACAAGGACACCTTCAACCTTTTCGTCAATTATTTTTGTTAAGACTACGACGCGGAGATCACTGTCGTGATAACGATAAGACTACGCAATTGTAAAACGAGTGGATGTATGAGTGTGAGTGTTGAGCGGAGGAGGTGTAAGTGGTTATTGTATTTTGGCCATTGTTATCATTTTCGAGTCTAGTATCATTAAATTGGTTTTCTTTCATTTTCTTTTATTATTTCCCTAATCCCGAAGACTGAATAGCAAGTGCAGATGTGCCCAGCACTTTAAAGTATAAGCATCCATACTAAACAAAAAATAATTATTTTGTGCTCGGAGGTAATAATTGTGTCTTATTCAGATAAATATAACCCAATTATTCCATATCCAACAAAATTGGTGTCAGAAGTGCGATTCTTAGCCTGTCAATTATAAAGAATTGCGGCAGCACTTCTGCTTATACATAGGAAAAATCATACTTACATTTCTATAAAATAAATCATACTTAATTTACGGTCACAAAATGGCTAACGAAATCGACCCCGCAGATGTCACTCAAAGCATGACCATAGGCCCCGAATTCGTAAAATACTTCCGGATCAGGGACCTCTTTAACAATATTCCAAAATTTGACGGTAGAGATGACGCCGGGACAGACTTCACAGACCTGGAGACCTCCATAAAGATGTGTTTAAAGCGCGTTGATACGAAAAACCCTGACTTAATCTTTGCCATCATTGACAAGATCAAATATCCAGCTCGAGATCATCTAACCGAGGCAAGAATTGAATCTGCAACAGATATTTTAAAAATTTTAGGCAGTAAATACAGGAAAAGATGCAGTCAGGCATATTATGAAAACGAAATTTTTAATATGAGGCTCAGACAGAATGAAGAGGCTGATGATTTCAATTTGAGACTGCAGCGAGTTTTGAAAAATGCTAAAGCCTCCCTTAAGGACTCTTTTCCCGACGAACACGAGACTCTCGTCAAAGTTATCGAACACCTCGCGCTACGCAAGTTCGAACGTGAAATTCCTTCAGACTATCGCGTGGAAATCAGGGCAAAGAATTGCAAGACTCTGAAAGAAGCATTTACAGCAATCAAACCCATGGTTGAAGATGATCGCTTAGTATCGGGTATAGCCGGCATGAGAACAGACAACGCTAGGTCGAGTGAGAGAGACGGTCATAGCCGAAATCGTAGTGAAGACCGCCGCGAAAGTGAACGCAATGACTTTTTCGACAGGAGTCGATCTCGGTATGAAAATGGTAGCTATCATCGAGACAGAAGCCGTGACAATTATTACGATAGGCGCCGTGATAGGGATTGGTCTTCTACCGGATATAGAGATTACGGACGTGACAGACCTAAACAAGATGACCACGAATTTTCAGACCTCGAGAAAAATCTCGCCTTTTCAATACTAGCCGCGGTGAGGCAAGCTCTCTCGGGGAGAGCGGAAGAAAAACCAACCCAGAAATGCAACTGCGAGTGCGGTGTTTATGGAAACGGGAGAAGTGAATCGAAAGTGGCAGGTTCATTCCCCAGTAGAGCCGATAAACCGCGACAGAAAGATGGAGAACATGATCGCGTACGGTTCAGAGAACGTTCACAAGAGGGACGGTCTAGAGACAGATCCACCTCGCGCGACAGACGATCTGAGCATTTAAACTGGGAGGGCGCTCGCTCCCAACCATCAGGAGCGAGCCAGCCAAAATCGAGCGTTCGCGTCAGCGACCTCTATCAGAACTAGACGTCGAGACGAATTTTCTCGATAAAAAGATTAGGGAAATGGCGAAAGAAATCGAACCCCCATCAAAAGCATGTCCTGTTTTAACCCTTCGACACCCTGCTTTCAGGTCGAAACAAACTGAAGTTTTAATTGACACAGGAGGAGAGGTGAACCTCATTTGGGTAGCCCAATTAGACCGTGATGCTTTGGTCGATCAGTCCGATAAGGTGCATATCGTGGGAATTGGAGATAAAATCCTCTCCACATACGGGTTTATCGAGTTGACGATTCGAGGTATCAAATTCAAATTTTATGTGACGCCCAAACCGCCGGGAGGTTATAACGGAATACTAGGCTTACAGTTTTTAATGCAACAAAATGCATCGGTTTCATATTTCACTTCGTCACTTTTATTGCCAGAGAAATTATTTCATTTTGAATTTAAATCACCACCAGCGCTAAATGACTTTTCAATTTGTGCTACGGGAAAAAGCCCCAGAATAGCAATAATCTCAGTAAAATTGAAAGAGGGTCGATAACTATTCCTGCTAGACACGGGATCATCCCTAAACTTGATTTCAAGAGCGGGTCTCGCCGAAAATACGATCATTAGTAAATGCCCGCCGAGATACACATTCGGGGTCGGCGGAGGCGTTCAACCCATCTTAGGGGTCCTTACACTCGAGATTCAAGGCGTGTCAGCAGATTTTAGCGTAGTCGACACTTTACGAGAGTCGAATTATATCGGGATCATAGGCAACCAATTTTTGCGTAAACAAGAAGCGGAAATTTCGTTCCTATTGGGATCCCTACGCCTTACCAATTCCCTTACCAACCCTATCTTCTTCTATCAAGACCTGAAACCAGGAAAACCCTTTTTGATTCCTCTCCGCTGCGAGATGAGAATACCCATCCGATCGAAGAATCTGAGGGACTGTAAAGGATACTTTCCGAAGCTAGGCGTGGAACCCGGACTAACCATCTTAGAGTCTGAGGTAGATGTGGATGCAGGGGGGATCTTCTGGGCCACGATTACCAACGAAAATGATGTGGCCGCGGAGATCTTGATACACCAAAAAACCGTCGAGCCACTGGCGGTGACAATGACTGCATGTGGGCTCGATAATTCGGAATTAGGGTTTCCCGAATCCATCTTCGGAGAGGCTGACTGCGAAATTCCTCTGAACATCAATCAATTCACTGCCAGCTTCAGAGAGGGAAAAATCATCGAGATCTTTCACAGCGGACAATCAGAACGAGCCAGGAAACAGGTGATTGAAAGCTGGTCTGCCAACTCCCTCCCAAGCTTTCTCACTACCTAGTGAACCAAGCGGAGAAATGAAAGGCATGGTGTGCCCTATTCGCACAACGGACGAACGGCCAGTGCAGGTAAAACAGTACCGGTTCCCAGGGGATTTACAAGAGGAAGTGACCAAACAAGTTAACAAGCTGCTGGAGACAGGCAAAATTCGACCATCGGTTTCCCCATATAACTCGACACTGTGGATTGTCCCGAAGAAGATGGACGTCAGGGGGAACAAACAATGGAGAATGGTTGTTGACTACAGGCAGCTCAATAAGAAGACCATAGCGGATAAATTTCCACTGCCAAACATCCGCTCGGTGATGTCGAAACTGGGCGGCTCACACCTTTTCTCAACCTTGGATCTAGCCAGCGGATTTCACCAGATACCCATGCTGCCTGAAGATAGAGAGAAAACTGCATTCTCCACGCACAATGGTCACTACGAATATACACATATGCCATTTGGTTTAAAAAATGCAGGCCCTATATTTCAACGTTGCATGCACCAGATGTTGGGGAATTTGATAGGAAACGGTGTTCAAGTCTACCTCGATGACATCATCATTCACACCCCGGACATCGAAACCCATGAAGAGAGACTCAGGAAAGTACTCAAGCGAGTGTCGAAGTATGGAGCCACTCTACAGGTAGAGAAATGCCATCTACTGCAGGACGAGGTTGTCTTCCTAGGATTCATAGTCAACAAGGATGGAATAAGACCCGACCCAAGCAAAGTCAGAGCAATCACCCATATTGAAGTACCTCGCACGAAATAAGAATTGCGAAGTTTTCTGGGCATGTGCAACTACTTCCACCAGTTCAAAGAATGGTACGCACCCAGGGCGAAGGCCTTATTCCACCTAACCAAACCAAAAACAGAGTGGCTATGGGGTGAACGCGAAAAACTTGCATTCGAGGAGCTTCAGATTTTCCTCTCACAGGAGCCATTCCTCAGATACCCGGACGATAATCGGCCATTCTTAGTCACGATAAACTCTACGAAGGTTGGCATTGGCGCAGTGCTCACACAAGTGGACGAAGAGGGAGTCGAAGGTCCAATCGCCAATGCATCTAGACTGCTGAATGGTGCTGAACCTGGATATACCAAGGATGAAAGAGAATGCCTGGCGGTCGTGTATGCCCTACATCAGTTCAGACCCTATCTATATGGTCGACGGTTCCACCTGTACGCTGAAACCGCAGCAGTTGTCTGGCTACAAGATACACTGGACCAGACAACACGCAAGGCATCATTCAAGACAAAAATAACAGGCTTCGATATTGTACCTCATCACCGCACAGCAAAAACCAAACAAATAGCAAAGGTCCTAGCCTCTTTTCCAGTGGATCCTCCAGACACGGAGGAGGAGGCAAAAGCTCATGACAGATTCCTAGCGATAATGTACAGAAAAACAACGCCACAGGTAGAAGCAGGAAAATCAAGACATCAGGCAGAACCTTAAAGGAAGCGAGGGCGACCACCAGGGTCAAAGACCAAGGCTCCTGTTGAAGAGAAGAACATTATCAGACCAACCCAGACAACCAGAGGTGTCATCACGAGATCACGAGCAGCTTCCAACCCAACAGAGAACACCCAGCGAATTCGGCCAGGCCAAAGCACAACAGATGGAAACAGGGTAACGCCAACCAGAACCCAGAGTAGGCCGAACATCAGCCCAAATGCCGAACAGGACGAAGTCCAGGCGCCTGAAGAAGGGAATCCCGGAACTTCTGAAGAAATCAGAGACGATGTTTTCGAAGAACAATCGGAACCACCTGAAAATCCAGTGATTATCCAGCTGAAAAAGGTTTTCGAAGAAATTCAGAGTCCGAAGACAATCAAGACGATGACCCACCATTGAAAGGACCAGCAACGTCGCCAGAAACAAGCGAAAACGCGCAGAAAAATGCGAGGGAACCGATGGAATCCCTAAATCTATCACCGGATTTCATGGCCTCCCTCCACGAGTCTTTTTCCAGATTCGACGAATACGATCTTCCACGGAAACCAACGCTTGAAGACACAACGAAGGAAGAGGATACCGACGAGGAACGTACGAACAGGGCAAATACATTATACCAAGAGTATATCCGAGAAATCACTAAGCTGATGGAAGGGGAGTGCGATAAATTTACACCGTTAAAATCTCCCGAGGAGCAAGAAGACCCCACATTCTCAAATGCAGATGAGACACTAAAAAAATCCTATCTAGCAAAAAGGAGAGTGTCTTTCGCTCCGGTACCACTGGATTTGTCGGAACCCGTGGCAAAGTCGACACCACTTCCACCGAGCCTACTGAATAGACTCGATGGACTACCAAGTCAGCGGAGATATCTCCATTTTAACCTATCCGACATTCCTGAAGACAATTCCCCTCAGACCGAAAAAGTCCCACTGACCAAACAGGAATCACGACTTTCCGTTATTCCCTTACCAAAAATCCAAATACCTCAATGTCCGAAATCAGGAGGAGGGGGGATTGAAATACCAGACTCACTATCTTTGTCCGAAGTTCTCGACCCAGAACCGGAAGAGCGTAGCATTATCAAACATTCGCGAGACGGAATCACTTACAACCGTGGAAATATCGTACACTTCCTTTCCGCAGATCTAGAGAATACGACGTCTATCGGTAGATTATTATTAGCAACTAAATTAATCGATCTAGATAACCTCAAAAAGCACTAGCCGGAGATAGGCGATGTGTTCGTAACACCAACAGGAAAATATTACACATTCACAGTAATCGTGAAAAATCACCATTTCCAGAAGGCTCGAGTGTGTGATATTATGCTTGGGTTACAGCATCTGCGCAAAGCGCTAATCCACTACAAGCAAAGAGCTTTCCGAATATCGAAAACGGGGGATGGATTAGATGCCGTGGGTCTGAATGCGCTTTTTAAAGAAACCTTCGAGGAAGATCCCATCACAATAACCTTATGCGAGGGCAGAATCCAAATCCCAGACGAAAAATCGAGGGCAGCCATAATTAAAGAAGCTCACGATAGTCTAACAGGGGGAGACAAAGGCATTGTAAAGACTTGCTGCAGGATTAAAGAACGATTTTACTTGTCCGGTATCACGCAGGATGTCACTGAATATGTTAGAAGGTGTAAAATTTTTCGTCAAATGAAAATTAACAAGTTTAAAACGATTCAACCAATGGTGATAACATAAACACCATTGGTATCATTTGAGCGAGTCGCTATTGACACAGTGGGGGCACTAACTCCCACGGACCGTGGCAACTTACACATTCTAACAATTCAGGACAACCTAACAAAATACTGTCTAGCCACAGCAATCCCTGACCTAAGAACAAAAACAATAGCATGGGCGCTAGCAACAACCCTCTACGCAGTCCACGGGTCACCAAAAATTCTATTATCCGATAAAGGCACAAGTTTCCTCAGTAAGCTCTTTAAATAAGTCGCGGAGATTTTCAACGTCAAACANAGGCACAAGTTTCCTCAGTAAGCTCTTTAAACAAGTCGCGGAGATTTTCAACGTCAAACAAATCACGACATCAGGATACAGACCCCAGACAAACGGTTCACTTGAGCGTAGTCACCAAGCTCTAACAGACTATTTACGTACACTAATGGCCAAGAAAGAAGACTGGGACCTCTACCTGACATTCGCTATATTTAACTATAACACAACCAAACATACAGCAACAGGTTTCACTCCCTATGAACTAATTTTCGGATCAAGGACGCGAACACCCAGCGAATTCCCAGACGAAAAAGAACTAGAGACCCATGACGAATACATAGCCGAATTAGTGACCAACTTGGACAAAATTCGGTTGATCGCAGCTGATAACCTGATCAGTGCGAAATTAAAATCTAAAGAATACTTCGACCAACATGCCAGACCGGTAGAGTTCAAAGTAGGATAATTTGTAGATATTGTGAAAGAACCCCATAAAGGAAAATTCGACAGCTATAATAAAATGTCATACGAAATAGTAAATATCTCCGAAAACGGCACCCTATACTTAGAAGACGAAAACGGAGAGATTATCATGAGACATCCCAATAAAGCCAGATTAGCTCCTGATTAATGTTGCTTACTCCATTGACTATTCTGTTCTCCCTGCATAGATAAAAACAAAAGGGGGGGAGCAGTAAAAACGGACACGAATAGTGCGTGTGACAGGTGGATACCAAGTGCCAGGATGAGAACGTATAAACTGTGGATGTAACTGATGCTAATATTGAACGTGAACGGACAACTGGACGATAAAAAGTACGCCATCGAATATGTCGAGAACCACCCAGGACTCTTCTACGAAGATGTTGGTGAGATGAAATTGGCAGGAAAAGAGTGGCAACTAATCGTCACCATCGACCACCTAACCCTCCACAACAAATTGACGAACGGAACCGTGCCACAGTACGCATCAGCGTGGAATCAATGCACCAGATTGATGGATACAGGGGAATGTGAGCGACTCCTCAGAAATAATGAATTTGCCTCTCTGAATCAAGAACGCCTCCATATGAATCAACACCTGGACGAAAAATTTCAACGAAAAAGCGGAGAAGAAAACAAAGCCGCTATCAAGAGGACTCCGCTACTCAAATTCGTGGGCACTATCTACCGAAGCCTCTTCGGAGTCATGGACTACAATGACTTCGAGCACATCAATAAGGAGATCAATAGACTGTATAAGAGCCAGAACCAAATTACGCACCTAGTTAACAATGCCACACACCTCATTAGATCAGAACTCGATACCATGCTGCAACACATGGAAGTATCCAGGAAAAACATGGAAACTCTCGGAAATGCGACCCATGACCTAGAGTTGGAGGCAAGCAAACAAGCCAGCGCACTGCACCGGTTCGAGATGGTCCTGAAGTTCCAACATATAGGCAACGAACTCATCCACTCCACGAGAATATTCCTCGACACAACCGCAAAAATCCTGGAAGCCAAACACGGAAAGATAACCCAGATGTTCCTAACACCGGAACAATTGAACGCGGCAGCCGAACAGATACGACATCTTCATCCCGAACTCGAGTTCCCTATCCCGAAGGGAAAAACAGACTATCCAGCCTTATCCAAGGTCAGCAAGATCAGCGCGGCCCACACGGGGGGCAAAATTCTGATAATCATTAAACTCCCGCTGCTGAATCAACAAAGAATGCAAATCTATTACGTGCATCCCTGTGCCAAACACCAGCAAACCACGAACGGAAAAATGACTGCCTGGATAAAGCCAAAAACACCCTACCTCATCATCAGTGAAGATCTTCAATATTATATACAACTCGGAAAAGAACAGCTGGACGAGTGCTCAAACCTCGGGGATCAGTTGGTTTGTTTACCAAGATTCGCCATCACCAGCTCCTCAATGAAACCAGCTTGCGAAGTGATGTTGCTCCTGAAGCCAATTCAGCAGACACTCAAATCCTGCAACATCAGAATCTCACCTGCCACCGGAACAGAGTGGACGAATCTGGCCAAATCAGATCAATGGCTTTTTTCAACAATAGAAGCCGAAATGGGAAGATTGTACTGTCAAGGGAAATTCGTGTCGTCAATACAAATCAAAGACACTGGGATTATCACTCTAAAACCAAACTGCTACCTACAAACCCCGGCGCAGAGAATTACACACACAAGAGTGGCAGAGGGAGAAGAAGCAGAAATTCATCTACCAACGGTGAACCTGGACCTACAAAAATTGAAGCAGAATATCCCGGAAGAAGAGAATCCTCAGATCCAAAAGGAGGGGGTCAAACTGATCCATATGCCAAAACTAATGAAGAACAAGAATATTGAGACGAGCTTGGACGAAACACAGAAAGAGCTAGAGCAAATTGGGGAACAAAAGCAAGAAGCGTACCATCATCGCTTGCTTACATTCAGCACTATCGGGGGGATTGGGCTCATCTCAGTATTGGGCACTTGCTACGCCCTATGCAGCCGGTCGATGATCACGAGCTCAATCACATGTCTATTTCGGAGTTGTGCCGGCAAAGTCTGCAAATCTATGAAAAAGAAGGAGAAATCAGCTGAGAAAAACCAAATAAAATTGGAACAACCCACCTCGGCATCCCCAGCCGTGATACCAGTTCAACAAGAACAAACGTTCCTAAGGATAAGATCTACACCAGAACTACAGGTAACCCCTGCAGCAGATTCCGACCGTCGCCGACACACACTCGCACTCGAACAGGTTGTCACCCACCCGGTGTCAAATCAGCCGACATCGGTAGTAGCCGCCCACCGTCAACCAATCATACTAGATTATTAGATACTGGAAAAATTATAAAACGATATGTATAGATGTAAGAGGAAAAATTCTCCCTCGAAAATGCAAGTCAAACAAACTTTGGAACAAAAAAAAAGGATTCTAATAATAATGAAAAATAAACAATCGTAACGAGTAAAGGGGAAACTATAAACTTGCATTTCCTAATAAAGAAAAACCATAACAATAATACTAATATACAATTGGGAAAAACCTTCAGATAAAATGAAAAAAAAAAAAATAATAATAATAATAATAAATATATTAATAATAACAATAGTTCAAAAAGGTCATTACCCGCATAGTAGGGAGAGGAGAAATAATATGATACATAAATGAAAATTAAAATTCCAAAAAGAAAATAATTAAAAAGGAAAGATCTCACCAAATTGTTATCATAAAAACCAAAGAACAAACAACAAAATCCAAACAAGGAAAAACACTACACCAATAATTTTACTAATGAAATCAGTCTCACACAACTGACTTATTACAACTGACTGCAGGTATGCGACAATGCAATCCCACACACGGCCGGATATAATACGACCCGGGGTCGCATTACAGCAAGCCAGCAGTCCAGCGTTATCACTCACCTACTGAAACAGAAAAAGAGGCCAACTTACCTGCCTTTAGAAAATTCACTTAAAATAAATTTGTTTTCACATAAATATCCCTTGTAATCCGTGGGTGACGCCTAACGATGAGAAGCGCATCCATATCTTGGCTGCACCTCTCACCGGGGGAATGTTGTGTTTGAAAATATAAAAATATTTGAATATATTTTATAATCAATCAATTATAAATTGACCCATGGCAAAAATATTCTGGAGAATCGAACAATCGAACGCTACGATTTACCAACTTCAAACACGGCCTCATCCACGGAATGTGATGAGCAAGCAGAAATTTTTCGAAATCGCGCAGCAGCATCACACCACCCGAGCATTGACCGCGCGATAAATGATGAAACTCCCGGGCATTCACCGAAATGCACTGAAGGAAAAATCAAAAATCAAGTCAGTTTTGTCCTAGCATCGACGAAGAGCACACAAAGGGGCGAACTCCTCGCGATTGTCGAGTACCTGGTTCCGGAATAAGTTATACCCTTTGCCCGGCTTCTATTTGGTGATCCGAGTATCAGGAATATACTCAATCACAATTATGCATATCTTCATAGTGATTGGTCCAAAAGACAATATTTAAAAATCGAGCTCTAGTGTTATCGGTCCGCGAGTTGAAAAATTACTTGTTGTGCTGGTGCGCTAGTTCACGTGAGATAAGGACTCAAAGAAAAATAAAATAAAGGAACAAGAAATACTACATTCTCAAAAATCTTAACCAATAAACATAATTTCGGAGACGATAAAGTGTATCTGCAAACTCAAAACGTGAGTAACATTCATCCCAGTTAATTTGGCAAAGAGGATTAGTCTTTTCTCTCTCTCCCTTATGATTGTTAGGAACTCGATGTAAATTCACGGTATTAAAGTATCAGATGTAAATTGATAACGGATAGTATCTAATTCTTGAGTAATAAATGGAATCAACTTTTAAATTGCATTTAGCATATATTCTCTCTTTTAATTAGATTAGACTAATACCCTCAATTCCTTATGATTCGACAGATGTGTCCAACACTTTAAAGGTAAGGATCTATACTAAACAAAAATAATTATTTTGTGCTCGGAGGTAATAATTGTGTTCTATTCAAGTAAATATAACCCAATTATTCCATATCTAACAAAATTGGTGTCAGAAGTGGGATGCTTATCTTGCACTATCGTTTCGTCTTCGCATCAGTTTTCTTTTTGAAGTGTATTTGATATTTGATAATTCAATTCAAATTCCACATTTTTCAGATCCCGTCAAAATTTATATTTTTATTATCGAAATATTTTTTGACTTCTCTCATCCATTTTTGAATGTCAAAAAAAAATGAACGTAAATTCTTCAGAGGTTCTCATTTACGAGCAATTTCATCCAAAATAATTTTCTTCAAAATTTTACTTTCCTTTCGATCCAATTGAAAACCCATTTAAATAATTAATCAATTACTTCGGGCTCTTCATTTTGATCGAAAACCAATTATCGAATTTTCCCTACCTTCCCATGCAAAATTCGTTACTATAAATTCTACCAAAGAACTATACCGCATTGCTATTATTTAGAATTTATCCGATTTACACAAAAGTTAAAATACACTCAATATAGTGAAAAGACATGAGTCGCGAAGACGTGTCTAATTTCAAGAGTTCATTGTTCCTCTTAGTCACATTGCATGTTCCTTTTTTTCTCTTTCGCTTATTCGGTATGTGATGCAAAGCCAAAATTATTCAACAATTAAATTGCATTGAAATAATCAAAAAGAAAAATATGCCACCTACTTCTGTTAGTAATTAATATTCTCAAAATGGCTGATTATTCCAAAGAACGTTTAATCAACCCCTCATTCGAAAATATTCCGTATTTCAGTGCACGGCATAATTCCCCACAAGAATTTCTCGATTTTCAAATTTCCGTGTCTACATTTTCGAATAACTATGATCCAAAATGTCATCGGTTTATTACCGCATTCTTGGAGAAGATCGACTATCCAGCTAGGTCATATTTACGGTCGCCTCTCAATTCCATCCATAATATCCTTGACCATCTAAATACAGTGTATGGAGTGACTTATCTCCCGGACATTTACGTAGATTCAATTGACGAACTTCACCCGCGTAGTTGTGAAAATTTGCCTGATTTTGTGCTGCGTTTGCAAGTACTGGTACGCCACTCTGAGCACTATATGACATGCGATAGCCCTGACGAATTTGAATACGAGCTATCTGTTTTGAGAAGTCTTTCCATTGCAAAATTGAGATTCACCCTCCCCCGCGAATACCCCATTCACTTGATCTTCCGCAGAGGCAAAACTTTCCGTAATGTTCACGACGAGATATTAAACATTTTCCACCAAATTTGATCGAACCAAGATCACACTTTCGAGCATCATGGTGATATTAATTATGGTGTTGGAATTGGTACTGCCGCGCGTGTAAAATCTCATCTTTCCACCCAAAATGAAAATTCGTATATACCACGCGAGTTTTCCCCACCAATACAATTGTCGATTGACAAAGATCTTGACGCAGTAGAAGACATTCAATTTCTGTTCGTCCAGAGTGAGAACATTTTACCACCTTTGAAATACGCAGAAATACACTCTCTTTCACCTCAGAATTTTGAAGGTCTCCAAGAAGAAGTAGTTCAAGCACATTATGAAATATCAAGTGAAGAGTCACTTCCCAATTTTCCCATCCTATCACAAGAAATAATTCATTACGATGATGAAATTCTAGTCCAAAATTTTACTCCCTATGAATCTGACAAAAATTCCACGACTGTACTTACCGGGGGGGAAGCTACCCTGAGTGTCACACGTAACAATTTTCTCAACAGAAAAGATTCAGACAAAATCAAGATACCTATTCAATCATTCTATCCAAATTCATTATTCATTTTGCCACAATCTTCTAAATTGATCCAGAAAATTCTGCTTCAAATTTTCGATCCATCGTGCAAAATCTCATGGGATTTCCTTGCATTCAATAATCAAATTACTAGTTCTCTTATATGTAAACCATCGATTCGATAATTGGAACTCCACAAGAATTTGTTCGATGGCTATCGATCGAAAATTTCAATTGGCTCTCAAAATTCAGTTCATAACGATTTCATTATAAATGAAAAATCCCATTGGCTATTTGAAATACCCTCAAATTCTTTGTACTATGATAACAAAATTTTTAATTTTCCGAAAAATCCATTATTATTCAATTTCCTAACCGCAGTTGCAAAGGGGGACGTCACCTTGACTCCCATCCCAAGTAATCAAAATTTTATTGATAAACAAACCAAGAATGAAATAACAATCAAATCCCCTGAGCCTAACAACTGTATTTCGCTCTTAAAATTATACAAAATGATCGGGAAAATTACAAATGAAAATTTCGATCAGTCTTTTAAAATTTCCTGGAATCCTAACAATGATTCGACATCTTCAGGACCTGATCCACTAATCGATCAATCACTGTCAAGTACTATTCAATTCTTGGTCAGTTTGACCTATGGAAATGATCTAAAAATTAATCGATATGCACTTAGTCGAACAAGTAGAAACACGAATCGACTAATCTCGGAACAGCAAAATTGTAAAGTATATTTATTCAAAATTACTAATTCAAAACGCCATGTTTTCGAGTACGAAAATTGCTATTCAACCAAAATTCACGTATGAATGCTTTACCGTCAAATCGACCGTTGGCTATGTCACAGGATTCCGGAACAGAAAGAAATAACAATGGGAACCAAATTTGAAAAATGCCAGTCTTTAAATGGAATTTTTTTTATATTCAAAATCATTCTAACTATTCGAAACAGTTTTATTGCACATAATTTGCCTTACAAATTCGTTGACCGTTTCAACAAGCGGATTAGAAACAGAAGAAGAGCACAAACATCAACCCGCAGGAGGAACGAGCCGACCCATCAATGGCCGAACATCACGGAAATACGCCTGCCGAGCATTCCAAGCACCGACAATCCGCCGGCGTTCCTCGAAGATGCCCGGACGAGTAAGCATGAGGAGTTGCAGGGCACCATCAGTGATGGAGTCGATGTGCTGGTGAAAGTACAGGAGGACGGAGAAACTCCCATCCTCGGGACCCAAGTACCTGAGGAACCCCTCATACCAAGTGATGGAGGATTCACGCCACTCTTCGATCTAGGAAGAAAAATAACAAAGGGAGATCAACGAAGGCGTAATTCAAGATTGGAAAGAATAGAGATGGGGACGACCCTATACTCACTGACAGATAACACGGATCCCAACGCGTAGCCAAGAAAGAAAGCAGGTACTCATCAGGGATTCCAGCACGCCGAGACACACGGCCGAGAACATTAGTTCCCTCGAAGATGATCCGGAGATCGTCTCTCTTCTCGTCCCACCACTGGAGCCAATCCAACTCCGCTCCCTCGACGAAGAGCCCTTCAAACTAGGTCGGAAAAGGGAACCGATTAGCAATGTTGCACTCCAGGAGCCAGGAAACCAGGGAAGGGAAAGAATACTCACGTTTGAATCCATGACACAAAAGTTACCACACTGGATGAAACGCGAAGTGAAAATGAGAGTTGCCAGGCGAGTTCAGCAATCCAGCGGAAATTTGAATCCGAGGTCGCACCGTAGAAATATTCGTGTAAGGTCCGGAGAAAGAGGGTGCCACAACAGATAGATCCGGCACTACAAAACACCACGGGCGCTAGGCAAGAGAGCACGGCACTAGGAGGTGTACGCGCACAAACCAACGGAGGCGCGATGACCAACGGAGGCGCGGAATTTCAAACAACAGGAAGAGCGGAGAATCGCTCAAAGTAGGGACTAGTAGCGCAAATATTGAAGGAGCATAGTCAAAATTGCTTGTAATCCTTGGATGATGGCCAGTTCAGCGTGAAAAGTCCATTCATGGAATGAATGAACTTGTCACGGGGGGATGTTGTGTTTGAGAATTCAAAATTTAAAAAAGAATTTATTTTCTTTTCATTTCGAAGCGAGCAAATAAATCGCATTGATTTCCCAATTCTCCACACGGCATCATCCACGGAATGCCCTGTCACCAGGTATTATTTCGAAATGCCAGTGAATCAGCAGCTCGGCCAATGCACCCGGACATTGATCGAACTGCAGCCTATACCGATTCCGGAATTATTAGTCAGTCTCGTCCTAGCTTCATCAAGGAACGTACAAAGGGGACGAACTCCTCGAGATTGATTGATACCTGATTCCGGAATCAGTTAAATTCTGTCTGCCCGGCGCTTATCGTCTACTCGGGTATTTTGGGATTATCATTGATCACAACTACGCACACCTTCGTAGTGATCAATCCCACGTTATTATAAATAATCTAACTCTTCCCGGATCTGGCAAACGAGGTGCGAAATAACTCGGTCCCGTTCTTCTCAAGTGGAGTTTCGTGCAAGGACACATTCAACCTTTTCATCAATTATTTTTGTTAAGAGGACGACGCGGAGATCACTGTCGTGATAAGGATAAGACTACGCAATTGTAAAACGAGTGAATGTATGAGTGTGAGTGTTGAGCGGAGGAGGTGTAAGTAGTTATTGTATTTTGGCCATTGTTATCATTTTCGAGTCTAGTATCATTAAATTGGTTTTCTTTCATTTTCTTTATTATTTCCCTGATCCCGAGGACTGAATAGCAAGCGCAGATGTGCCCAGCACTTTAAAGTATAAGGATCCATACTAAACAAAAAATAATTATTTTGTGCTCGGAGGTAATAATTGTGTTCTATTCAAATAAATATAATCCAATTATTCCATTCCAAGATTAAGTGATGAAAAAAGGGCAATTCGATGGAGAATTAAATTCTCCATCAATTAACCCTCTTTCCTCCCTTAAACTTTGTAACAAAAAATATAAACTGCCATGAAACTCAGGGGCCAGTAAGAAAAATAATTCTTTGGCAGCGCACACTGACTTTTCACTATTCGCCCGCGAATTAAAAGTTCACCTTTCCCTTCCTAATTGAGATTAAGGGATGAAAAAACGGCTGTGCGACGGAGAATTAAATTCTCCATCAATAAACCCTCTTTCATCCCTTAAACTCTGTAACAAAAAAATAAAAACTGCCATGGAAGTCATGGGCCAGTGAGAAAAATAATAGTTTCGCGGCGCACAGTGACTCCCGGTAATTAAAAATTCACTTCTCCCCTCCTCATTGAGATAAAGGGATGAAAAAACGGCAGTTCGACGGAGAATTAAATTCCCCACCAATAAACCCTCTTTCATCGCTTAATCTCTGTAACAAGAAAATATAAACTGCCATGAAACTCAGGGGCCAGTAAAAAATATAATTCTTTCGCGGCGCGNCTGACTTTTCAACATTCGCCCGGTAATTAAAAATTCACCTCTCCCCTCCTCATTGAGATTAAGAGATGAAAAAACGGCAGTTCGCCGGAGNACTCATGGGCCAGTAAGAAAAATCATTGTTTCGCGGCGCACGGTGACTTTTCACCATTCGCCCGCGAAATTCACTTCTCCCCTCCTAATTCAGATTAAGGGATGATAAAAAGCCAGTTCGACTGAGAATTAAATTCCTCATCTACTGCCCTTTTTTCATCCCTTAATCTCAATTAGGAGGGCNTCTCCCCTCCTAATTGAGATTAAGGGATGAAAAAAGGGCAGTTCGACGGAGAATTAATTTGCCCATCAATTAACCCTCTTTCATCCCTTAATCTCTGTAACAAAAAAATAAAAACTGCCATGAAAGTCATGGGCCAGTGAGAAAAATAATAGTTTCGCGGCGCACAGTGACTCCCGGTAATTAAGAATTCACCTCTCCCCTCCTAATTGAGATTAAGGGATGAAAAAAGGGCAATTCGACGGAGAATTAATTTGCCCATCAATTAACCCTCTTTCATCTCTTAATCTCTGTAAGGAAAAAATATAAACTGCCATGAAAGTCATGGGCCAGTGAGAAAAATAATAGTTTCGCGGCGCACAGTGACTCCCGGTAATTAAAAATTTACCTCTCCCCT
>NW_021680919.1:36198-36569 GCF_001412515.2 Diachasma alloeum
TTTTTTCATCCCTTAATCTCAATTAGGAGGGCAGAAGCGAATTTTTAATTCGCGGGCGAATAGTGAAAAATCAGTGTCCGCCGCGAAATAATTATTTTTGTTACTGGCCCATGACTTTCATGGCAGTTTTTATTTTTTTTGTTAAAGAGATTAAGGGATGAAAGAGGGTTTATTGATGGGGAATTTAATTTTCCGTCGAACTGCCATTTTTTCAATCCTTTACNCGCGAATTAAAAATTCACCTCTCCCCTCCCAATTAAGATTAAGGGATGAAAAAAGGGCAATTCGATGGTGAATTCAATTCTCCATTAATTAACCCTTTTCATCCCTTAATCTCTGTAACAAAAAAATATAAACTGCCATGAAAGTCA
>NW_021680919.1:36579-38636 GCF_001412515.2 Diachasma alloeum
GTGAATTTTTAATTCGCGGGCGAATAGTGAAAAGTCAGTGTGCGCCGCCAAAGAATTATTTTTCTTACTGGCCGCTGAGTTTCATGGCAGTTTTTATTTTTTTCTCACAGAGATTAAGGGATGAAAGAGGGTTGTTTGGTGGGGAATTTAATTCTCCGTCGAACTGCTGTTTTTTCATCCCTTAATCTCTGTGAGAAAAAAATAAAAACTGCCATGAAACTCAGCGGCCAGTAAGAAAAATAATTCTTTGGCGGCGCACACTGACTTTTCACTATTCGCCCGCGAATTAAAAATTCACCTCTCCCCTCCTAATTGAGATTAAGGGATGAAAAAAGGGCAATTCGACGGAGAATTCAATTCTCCATTAATTAACCCTCTTTCATCCCTTAATCTCTCTAACAAAAAATACAAACTACGACAAAAGTCATGGGCCAGTGAGAAAAATAATTTTCTTCTCGGCGCACAGTGACTTTTCACCTTTCGCCCGCGAATTAAAAATTCACTTCCCCCCCTCTAATTGAGATTAAAAGATGACAAAAGGGCAGTTCGACGGAGAATTAAATCCCCCATCAGTTAACCCTCTGTCATCTCTTAATCTCTGCAACAAAACAATAAAAACTACCGACGGTAGTGGCCGTGCGGTTAGAGTGCTAGACTCGTATGCCAATGATCCGGATTCGCTTCCCGGCACCGGCAGTCAAAATTTATAGCGCTCTAATCTCACAGTTTCACTGCCGAGCGGTAGTCCCGTCAAAAAGGACGACTGTACCATGGCAGGTTTTTTCCTCGAATGAGGTTTTCCCTCCCTTCGGCAAATGGGGTACAGGGGGTTGAGGGGGGTGGGTACGGAACAAATCGTACAGACCCGAAAGGGTATACGAGAAGAAAAAAATTTGAAATTTAACAATAAAAACTGCCATCACACTCATGGGCCAGTAAGAAAAATCATTGTTTCGCGGCGCACGGTGACTTTTCACTATTCGCCCGCGAAATTCACTTCTCCCCTCCTAATTCAGATTAAGGGATGATAAAAAGCCAGTTCGACTGAGAATTAAATTCCTCATCTACTGCCCTTTTTTCATCCCTTAATCTCAATTAGGAGGGCAGAAGTGAATTTTTAATTCGCGGGCGAATAGTGAAAAGTCAGTGTGCGCTGCCAAAGAATTATTTTTCTTACTGGCCCCTGAGTTTCATGGCAGTTTATATTTTTTTGTTACAGAGATTAAGGGATGAAAGAGGGTTTATTGGTGAGGAATTTAATTCTCCGTCGAACTGCCGTTTTTTCATCCCTTAATCTCAATTAGGAGGGGAGAGGTGAATTTTTAATTACCGGGAGTCACTGTGCGCCGCGAAACTTTTGTTTTTCTCACTGGCCCATGAATTTCATGGCAGTTTATATTTTTTTTATTACAGAGATTAAGGGATAAAAGAGTGTTAATTGATGGGGAATTTAATTCTCCGTTGAACAGCCATTTTTTCATCCCTTAATCTCAATTAGGAGGGGAGAGGTGAATTTTTAATTACCGGAAGTCACTGTTCGTCGCGAAACTATTATTTTTCTCACTGGCCCATAACTTTCATGGCAGTTTTTATTTTTTTCTTACAGAGATTAAGGGATGAAAGAGGGTTATTTGATGGGGAATTTAATTCTCCGTCGAACTGCCCTTTTTTCATCCCTTAATCTCAATTAGGAGGGGAGAGGTGAATTTTTAATTCGCGGGCGAATAGTGAAAAATCAGTGTGCGCTGCAAAAGAATTAGTTTTCTTACGGGCCCCTGAGTTTCACGGCAGTTTTTTTTTTGTTACAGAGATTAAGGGATGAAAGAGGGTTTATTGGTGGGGAATTTAATTCTCCGTCGAACTGCCGTTTTTTCATCCCTTAATCTCAATTAGGAGGGGAGAGGTGAATTTTTAATTACCGGGAGTCACTGTGCGCCGCAAAACAATTATTTTTCTTACTGCGCTGTGATTTTCATGACAGTTTCTTTCATTTTTTACAGAGATTAAGGGAGGAAAGAGGGTTAATTGATAGATAATTTATTTCTCCGTCAAACAGC
>NW_021680919.1:38775-40437 GCF_001412515.2 Diachasma alloeum
AGAGAGAGAGAGAGAGAGAGAGAGAGGGAGAGAGAGCGAAAGGCTGACGAAAAACCTCAAATGATTCTTTTTCTCGCATCCAGTCCGTGACGATCCACAGGCCCGTGCGCGCATGCGCAAATAGTTTGAACAATACTGTAGGGAGTGGGAGTGAGACGGAGACTTCTCTCTCGCATAAAAGGTTCTTATTCACGGCGCCGGATTTAGGGGTTGGAGCCAGAAAATTGCGTTCAACTTTGAATACATAGGGGATTCGCGGGTACGATCAAGACAAAATTTATGGTAAATTTTCTAATAAAAAATATGGAAAGAAAAAGAAATTCATTGATTCAATGTCAAGATATAAATAGCAACATATATTAGATTCCCTCTGAATAAATAAACAAGCTATTAAAAAAAAAACACTGATATTCCGAATTACAAAAAAAAAAAATTCATTAACTTCAATTTTTTTAATGGAAAACATTTCTTTTTCCCATCTGATCTTCACGCAGCTCTGGGGGATGAACAGTTGGGAATAGGAGTAAAGTGCCCTAAACATTTTTTGTGTAGAATTTTTATCTCTACAACTTTGTGTATTACGTTTTTGGACGCACAGCGCGTTATTCACGAGTTATTTCGAAAAAACTGTTTCCAGGGTTAGTTTTCTGGCTTTTTCAAACCCCGCACAAACTTGGTTAACCTTAAACATCCGCCATTAGTTTCATACGCCCAAATCACAAATTCCATAAAAAATGGAGCCTGTATCGCAAACATTCGTATGTTAGACCGACGTTCATTGGACTAGTCGGAGATCCGTTCGGGGCAAACGCAACGTTTGCGTTTGTCCCCCTTTGTATGAAATTGTTGTTGATAACGATATCAATATGTAAATACATGTCTGAACTTGAGTTTTCCCGTACTTTCCTGTTTGCCGCGCCCATTCGTGGGAAATCATTGTTAATAATGATATCAATATATAAATATTTATTTTTAAAAAACATTTTCCTGACATGTCTGAACTTGAGTTTTCCGGTACTTTCCTGTTTGCCGCTCCCCCTTCCTATGAAATTGTTGTTGATAACCATATCAATACATAAATATTTATTTTTAAAAAGAAGGGAAGGGAGTATGTATATATGCAAAGAATTTTTGCCTGAACGTAAGATTATCAGTCCTTTGATGGTTACCGCTCGTAGAAACAAACGTTATTAATAATAATGTAAAAAAAATTATTTATTGGAAAAAGAAAGGTTTAAGAGTGGGGGATTTATGTATATAAACGAAAAAATTTCCGCACATATCATCAGTTCATCTTGTCGCTCTCCATGAAGGACAGCTTCAAACGACGGGAATTAAAGAAACGTTTAGACCTTCTCCTGAAAAACATTCAAAAAGTGAAACAAGTTATACAGTATCGAAGTGACATCAAAATACTCTGCTCCAATCTGCAGAAGACTCGAATTTAAGCTTAATTATCATACCCACGTGACAACAAAAAAATCATTATGGATTTCAACAAAATCAACATTGTGGCGCAAATAAAAAATCTTCCTCTTATCAAACTGGCGGATCTTGAAGCTGGAGCATTTTATATCATCACTGCAGCTCGCAAAGTGGAGACAAAGTATGGAGTTGGTGTTATTCTTCATCTCTCAGATACTCACACAGTTTTCGTGAATA
>NW_021680919.1:40772-41820 GCF_001412515.2 Diachasma alloeum
ATTCCCATAGTTCCAGGGTAATCCATGATGATGACGCTCAAGCCACAAAGCTACCCTTCTATACTTCGCTGATAAACTATAGAATCACCATGGGGGCTTGAAAAACCAAACGTTAGGGTATCCTACACCAGAATCCAAAACTGTGTATCCGAAGTCTTTCACGATGAACTCGTTGGAGAGCGTTTGGAAACCTTGTACGTCCACGAGCACCTCCATCGCAACTGATGAAATATTTCTATCGTCATGAGAATTTATACCCCTCTCGCCCCTCCTCCTTAGATTACTTTTCTTACTCCTCCGCTTATCGGGTTGTAATGTACTACTCGATCGTGCAAAATGAGACAATAAGCAGCTGTTTCCGAAGAAAAACTTATTTTTGTTTCAAACTCCAGGCGGACATCCACAGGTCCGAATTTCAAGGATTCATTTTGTTTAGAGCAATCGATGACTACCAGGGTGTAATCACTGCAAATTGTGCTCTTGTCAGTAATGGATTATTCGCTTGTTGATCATAATATGATGATTGAAAGTTTGAATACATGTCATATAGTATCGAATACTGATTTTTAGTCATGTCTACATCCAAATTTCCATATGGATAACGTTGGGAATTTAGGAATAATTTCACATCGATGATACTACAATGATCAAAATTGCTAGCATTTTTCTTATTTCTATTTTTTCGATCTGTTTGGAAGCCTAGAATGACATAACGTGGTTTCTCAAGCTGAGTTGCGGTTTTCACCGTCCACACGTGTTTTGTTGTCGCTGGAAGCATTGGATACTCATATAACTCCCATGATCTGAAGCTCATCGATATTGCCGGATCTTTCTGGATGAAATTGAGCAACTCAATCGNTTCTCTTAGTGAAAATATCTGAATTGAAACGCAACTATTTATACACCATCTCAGCTGCCTCCACAGTCAAAACCAAGCATGGAATGAGTGTGATCCTCTATTTGAATAATGCTTATTCAGTTTTCCTCAACCGAAGGATATCAAAATTTTTCATTGATAATCCTAAAGAATTTGAAGATTTGCTGAATG
>NW_021680919.1:41979-45447 GCF_001412515.2 Diachasma alloeum
ATCTTCACATCTTCTTTGGCGGTTTGAATCAAAGCATTGTTATCATGGCGAGCTCTGACTAAAACCAACTCATGTTTCACATTGACCGTGCTTTTCCGATAATCTTCAGCAAATCCCAGCAACATGCCCAATGGGATGGAGATGTCAAAGCAACCATTGCCATCAGTTAAACTCAATTTCTCTTGCACACCCAACCATCCGGCATTTTCCATTGAAATATTTTGACTTGGTGTTAATGACACGAGATTGTTCATGAGAGTAGTAATCCCCACGTTCTTCACTTTATCAATTTCAATAGCATTAATTTCATAGCGGATCTCTTGGAATAGATGACAAATGGCGTTATTCACGAAGCTTGTAGTTGTAGAGATGGCATTGTCCGATTTGAGCAATTTACCCGTGATGTGCAAGTAACTTTTACTTGGTAAAATACAGAGATCTTAATTTTGTACAGTGATATGAATTTCATCGCTATTATCCAGTGCCGTCGAGGTATATGGCTGATATGCATGGATCTCATAGTGAGCGATGGAATCTTCAAACACCGGGGGGAGTTTGATATTCAGGCTTTCCTCCATGGTATACAACAGGCGAATAAGATTTTTACTTGACAAAAACGTTTTTTCCACTTTTTCTTACGGCCAGACCGAGACTCTTGAGAAACTTCACGTTCTGAGGTGTTAACCCCTTGAAACCAGCATGCGAAGTGATTGAAGCGAGGCATGATTGGGGGCTTTTATAGGAGTAGCCAATCTTACGATTATATACTATGCCCATGATTATACAATAGATTTGATGTGTAGCCTGATGGTAATTGTTTCGCCTCTAAAATTCACCAAGTCCCCGTCTTGATCAACGATTCGGAGTTGTAAATCGGTTATCGTTTTTACAGACACTGGTAAATAAATAACTTGCGATGGTACTTCGACAATTTTATACCCAGGGGGCACCACAGGAAAAAATTCATGAATTGTATGAACTTTATCACTGTTGTTGTATGCTCCAGTGGTGATATTACATTCAACTCGTAGAGCGTTCACTTTGAGAATGGCTACAGGCTGATCAGACTGATGAGTTTTATGGGCCTCTAAAACTCTAGGGGTAAAACCAAGGAGACGACCGATCGAATTTGCAGACCTCAAGTCCAAATCCTTATCGCATGACACTTCACTCCGTAACGTGTTATTGTTACTTCTGATTTTTATATCAATATTATCCTTTTCCACACTTCTTACAATAAATTTTGAGATATCATCGATCTCGTAACTTCCCGTCGGAATGGTGAGGATTGTATCACCTATGTGCAATTTATTATTGCTCGTATCAACGTTTGGAATGGAATTAAAAGTTAAAAATTCCACGAGTCCAAGAACATAATTCTTCTGAGGAGAAAGTTCGATTGGTGGAAAATATTGCACCTCCAACACGGATGATACCCCTGAGATTGTCAATGTGAATGAATCACCCATGATTTCTGAACATCGACTAAGTAAAAGTCATCAACGTTTGCTCTTATATAGGCATCCATTGAGAAATGCCAAACATAAATGTCCACAATTGAAGGTATTCCAGTTCTGGAAACGTTCGTGATTATATTTTATGCTACCAACTCCAAGGTAATTGAAGAGTTCTGTAGGAGGTTGCAGGTTCCCGAAACTATCGAAATAGGTAACATAGTTCCCCACTTTCTTATAGGCAACCCAATGAGTTCCAGGACCCTTCTTGTCATCCAAATTGATGATGGCTGACTCATTTTTCAATGGACCATTTTTCGGTAGATCATTGCGCATGAAAACACCACGGAAATGGGGAATTTCCATGAGTTTTGCATACTTTCCAATATCCCCGTCAGTCAGAGCCCTGCGTGGTAGCATCTTTAATAGTTTTTTGGCTTCAAATACAAGCCCATTCCCTTTTTATAAGGTTTAAGATGTAAACCTCTGCCGAGTGCGATAGCCTCCATAGTTTCATTATGTCTCTTATTTTCGGCGAGTTGTTGTTTGGCGGCTTTGGCACTATTCACAGCTTTAGCAATTCCAGCAGCTCCTCCAGCTAATGCCCCCGTGGCACTTAATCCGGCAAATAATGGCACGAGAAATGGTAAGATTCCCCCAATTTTTGATGGAACAGGAATAACTCGTGGAATAGTAACTCTACTTCTCCCTCCAACCTGTTTGATGGCTACTCTTGCACCACTGAGTGCTGTTCTAATAGCATCATGTGACCCATTATTCAATTTGATTGACTTCTTGGCAGCTCTGATGATTGCCCCAATTGTGACTCGCTTTTTAGGTTTCCCTCTCCTCTTCTTCTTCTTAGCCACACGTTTTTTCACTCCCATACTTGATTTTTTCTAGTCTTCATCGCAATGCCTGATTTTTTCACACGTGTACCTGATTTTTTCACACCCATGCCTAATTTTCTTACATCCGTGCCTGATTTTTTTACACCCATTCCTAATTTTGTTTTAGCTTTCATAACGTTCGTTACCAATAAAGCGGCTGCCTTTTCCCCCACACTGGCATCTGATGCTGAAACGCGTTGCCAGGCTTGCTCTGCAAGTACTTTATCAGCTTCGTGTCGTGCTGAAATATTCTGACGATTTTTTGAGTAGGCAATGTCATGCGCCTTACAAGCAGCATCGAGTGGATTAATCCCAGGATCTCCTCGAGCTAATCTTTTCGTTAATTTCGTGCCTGGTCCACAGTACTGGTAGCCTGGCAAATGCAATTCAACGGGAAGATGGTTGATGACGTTGTTCATCAATCCTTTCCCCTTTTTGCTAGCGCGCGATCTGTGCACAATCATGTCTGAAGCGGAACTGACTAATTTTTGCTATAAAACAATCAATTTATAGGTTTCTGCCGCAGTTGTCATAAAGATGGAGTTCAGTACACATCTCAGCGGTTTACCCGTCATTAATTTCGATTCAGTAACTGCGAAAGATACCAATAAACCGAAACGTCACGCCCAATTGTTGCCAAATACGATTTGCGCGGTTTTCTGTGGTCCATCAAATTGTGGGAAAACTAATGCCCTACTGAGTCTCATAATTCATCCTAATGGTCTCAGGTTTTCGAATATTTATGTGTATTCAAAGTCCCTCAATCAACCCAAATATCAATTTTTACAAAGTTTACTGGAACCTCTTGATGACATGAAGTATTATCCATTCTCAGACAATGAGGAAGTTGTCTCGGTAGATAATGCAAAAGCGCATTCACTGTTCATATTCGACGATGTGGCATGCGAGAAACAAAATAATATCAAGGCATATTTTTGTATGGGGAGACATAAAAATGTTGACAGTTTTTATTTGTGTCAGTCATACGCTCGCATCCCAAAACATTTGGTGCGTGACAATGTCAATTTTCTCGTATTATTAAAACAGTATTAAATGAATTTGAGACATATTTATAACGATCATGTGAACACAGATATGTCATTCGAGAAATTCAAAGAATTGTG
>NW_021680919.1:45642-51946 GCF_001412515.2 Diachasma alloeum
GAAAATCTATTCAACGAAAACATAACCTGTTGAAATTAGGCAGAGAGAATGTTGATGAAGCAATGAATGAAGTTCTCAAACCCATTGAGAGACCGCTTCAGGAATTAGCCGCTCCAAATGTGAAATCATTCGATGACAGTAGACAAAAAATTGAATTGCTTGATGATAGAAAGCAATCCATTGATTACAAGAATCAACGAAAACTCAAATATAGGAGTACCCCAAAGCAGATGTTGTCGCGTAGAGATGCCTCTGCAGACAGTTATGGGACTACAGCTGACGATTCTTCATTTGATTACACTTTGAATGAGACTATCATTCCATCCTTAGGAAATTCACATGTTGCTACTATACATCTATATATCTACTATATATAGCTCACGCATTCTGAGTAAAAGTTCAAAAACCAGCACTGAAGAGATAGAGACAGAAGAAGATGCCAACACTCTTGCAGGGAAATATTTGGCACAAATCAACACAACAAAATGGGACAAGGCTTATGGTGTTCGCAAACTTACACATAATTTTATGATTGGAGACTCTCCCATATTTTTTGAGGATGAATTTATTAAAGTAAAAACCATGAAATACGCTTGTACTGAGGGATTATTGGAGCTTCTTTTCATGAAAAATCCTGATAACACTCTAATTAGTGAGAGTGATATTGATGCATATAAGAATATCATACTTGCAACTAATGGGCATCAAAAAAATTATAAATCTCGCGGAGGCATCCGAGAGCTGAATGGTGAGAAATATGATAAATATATTTCACATTTTGCTGGATCAAAGTACGCTAGCTGGGGCTTTTACCTACTTTCATGAGAGCTCAGCGACTCAGCAGAGTGGACTACATTTATTGGGATGATCCAAATGAACTTGTGGACCGTCTTCGATTACTAGTGGCATCACAAAGAGCTGGAAATCCTAGTCATGATAAAGAAATTATATCAATTAGTGAAGAACTTCGTNGATAAAAAGAAAAAATGCTCAGGATGTGATGAGAGCTATGAGTTCCATTCCCCAACGAGGGCGTGTACCGAAACATTTGCATGTTGTTGGTGGGAAAGAATTCTACAATTCTGAATTTCAAGCATTAATGAAAGAATATAATATCAATTTATATTCCGCATTCAATAATTTGAAGGCGTCCATATGTGAACGATTCAATCGAACATTGAAGAGTAAAATGTGGCTACAGTTCAGATTGCGTGGAAATTACAAGTGGATTGATATGTTACCGGAGCTCATACGTGAATATAACCATAGAAAACATCGAACTATTGGTATGAGGCCTGCTGATGTATCAACAGAAAATGCAAAAAAATTACGCCTTATTTACGCCGACTTTCGTGTGAACAGTAGAAGACCGAAATTTCGCGTGGGTGATAAAGTTCGTATAAGCAAAGCAAAACATGTTTTTGAGAAAGGATATACCCCCAATTGGACTACTGAAATATTCACTATTCGAGAAATTAATAACACCAATCTGATCACATATAAGCTAAAGGATTATAAAAATGAATTAATTAGTGGCAGTTTCTATGAGGAAGAATTACTGAAGACGAAACATCCAGATGTATATCTCGTAGAAAAAGTTTTGAAAAAAAATGGAAACCGACATTATGTTAAATGGCTGGGATTCGATAGCAGTCATAACAGTTGGATAAATATTGAACAATAAAAAAAAATGGAGGTGGGGGGTAGCGAGAACTATATCAGCCTCCACTCATCTTTAAAATCATCAGTTCAGTGTGTTTGTTGAGCTAGACAACATGATCGTGAAGGTTATTGTGTTACAAGTCCTCGCGGTGACACTCTGTCAGACTGTGGATTTCCTCAACACGGGAATTCATAGTCAAAGCGGGTTGCATTATGAAGTGGCAGGCAGAGTGCGTTTCACCACTGCAGAGTGGCGTCTTGCAGCTTATATTGACTTGAGAAAATTCATTTCTCAAAGACCATTTGTGACACGAGAAATGCTGGAAAACATGAATCGAACATGTAAATACTATGCTGAGGATGAAAAATGTGTGACCGTTCTTCAAGCGGAAAATCTGTTGATGAAAGAGGAGAATGTGGAAAAATATATCAATCAATTCCTCTTTTTCATGAATGAATCAATGAGTGATAAGAAATATGTACCCTCAGGATTTCTGGGGATAATTTCAGAGACATTTTTCCATTCCTTGAATGAAACTCAACACGATTATGGTCGGATAATGAATAAAACAGTTGATAATTCTCGACCACATATAATTCAAACAGGATTGCATCATCTGCATGATGAACTCGATGAAATGAAAAATCGAACAGCAGCAAGTCTCACAGCTCTTCATGATGCTATCAAGTTAATTGAGGACTTGGCCAAGAACGGAACTTTTTATGGACAACCGTATCATACTATGATGAATCGAATGAGGGATTGGTCTGATCATTTGATAATGGAGTTGGATAATTATCAATATACTTTGCAGACAATCATCGACGCTGTATATTTAGCGAAGGCGGGTGTGATTCACCCAGAATTATTTACATACGAGATACTTGAGAATGCTGTCAATCATTTTATTACAACAAATCAGGACCGATCATTGGTTTTTCCTCTGTCGAGTGAACAATTGCACTCCAAGAAATTAATGAAAATTTCCAAGACAAATGTTGATTGTGAGNATACGAGATACTTGAGAATGCTGTCAATCATTTTATTACAACAAATCAGGACCGATCATTGGTTTTTCCTCTGTCGAGTGAACAATTGCACTCCGAGAAATTAATGAAAATTTCCAAGACAAATGTTGGTTTTGAGGAGGGAAAATTAATAGTGGTATTGGACATTCCTCTTTTAAAGTCAGCGGTTTACTACCTGTACAAAATGTATCCATATCCTACAGCTCAAATGTTCGGCCACCGCCAAGGTTCAGCGTACATTCAACCTAGGGGTGACTACCTGCTGCTTAGTCAATATCATTATACCCTAGCACGCTCCGAGGACATTGCCAGATGCCTGTCTGTGGATAATCATCAGTATATTTGTAAACTAAAGTATCCATTCTACGATGCCACTTATGAACCGATTTGTGAGGCTGCAATGTTTATGACTGGAAGAAAACTGTCCCCACTTGCTAATTGTAGTATCAAACTGAGTTCCACCTTTGCGTCATATTGGAAGCAAACTGAAAAGGGATGGGCATACTCAGTGCCCGAGAGAGAGGAGGTGAATTTTTCATGTGGAGGCGAATGGATAGATGCAATAAATATCTCAGGCACAGGAATTCTTTNTGAGTTCCACCTTTGCGTCATATTGGAAGCAAACAGAAAAGGGCTGGCTATACTCAGTGCCCGAGAGAGAGGAGGTGAATTTTTCATGTGGAGGAGAGTGGAGAGATGCAATGAATATCTCAGGCACAGGAATTCTTCAAGTTAAGACAGGATGTGAGGCTTATACATCATATGCAACGATGATTGGCTATCAACAATTTGTAGAAATATCAGCGGAATATATCACTGCCAGAAATCTCAATGTTACTCAGATGGTGCAAAAATACGTTGAATTACTCCCACAATATTATGTGCAACTAGATGAGTTTTTATATCAGTGTAAAAAAGATGAGCAATCATCCGTCACAATATTATTTTTCGCAGCAGCAATGGGAATGTTTTTTCTTTGGCTTATAGCATTATTGTTGTTGTTGTTCCGAGTAACAAAAGAAGATGAAACTGGTAGCATAGTCGTTGGGTGGTTTAAAGAGACACATATATGAGGCATTTTATTGAATAAAAAAATTTTTTTTTCCCCTAACAAACTATGTTTTTATTTCTCCCATCCATCATTTTTTTACAAATTATTTACAATATTATTATGCTTAAAACCATAAGGCAAAGTATCTGTCGTATTTGGCAGGAGAATGCGCTTATCATCATAGGAACCCAGAGCTAGTTTAGTTTGATTAATTGTGAACACATCATGTTTGATGGATCTGATCATATTTTGCGACATCCAAACTTTTTTATGCTGGTCCAAGCAGACTTTATAGTCGTCAAATGTGATACGCTTCAACGTTGATTTTTTCACCCCTTTGACCCGCGATTTTTCCCGATCTTCACCAGATACTTTAAAGCTGTATATTTTCGCTCGGAGCCCCACGAACTCAGTCATAATCTTACCATTATTTTCGTCTTTCATTACACCTAATTTCTTCTTATTCTTTAGAGGTATATTAAATACATTATTTATTGGATAATCAGAAGTGTCAAATTTATCAATATCATTTTGCATAATTTCATAAATATCCTCTACTCCGAAATGATAAATAAGACTATCCGTGTCTGTATACAATAGTTTTGCCCTATCCTTGCAAGTTTTTTTTACATAATTATAGTGAAAATCATAAATGTATCTTTTAGAAATGTCTAGAATACTGAAACCTATGTATATTGGCTTATTAAATTTAATTTTTGTACGACTCATTTGAATTATTACCAAATCCTTATCAAAGATAATACTGCTATGAAAGTTGGGTTTCGATATCCAACACTCAGCACCCAATCGTCCCTCCCAATTTGAAACTAGTTTTACATCCAGATGTTTTCTAACGTTCTCCATTGTTTTTCCAAAAACCGCATTATTCATTAATTTATAAAAAAAAATTTCAAAGTTATTCTGGGAATTTTTCCGGTAATTGATATTTAAATCAATATATTTTTTTAACCATAAGCTCTGTGAGAACTTCAAGATTCTATGAATTCTGGTAATTTTCAAGCCCAAACTACAATATTATTCTAAATTCGTATAATGAATGACGTGTTTTTTTTTTTTTGAGTTTAAAGTCGTCAATAATTTTGGTAACTTTGATTGACCGTTTGGGGGGATTATATGCTCTGGGCACAATGGTAAATCTTTATGCTCTTCATGCAATTCCCGTGGGTACTCCAGGTCAACCTCCAGGATGTATCCAGTCTCTGAGTCATCTGGAATCTTCAGAACGTTGAGGGATGACCAATCTTCCAGCCAACAGAAGCTCCCATTCGGCAAATGATGATTCATTGCTGCTCTATATAAGTTGTTTACATCCAGATACATCAAATACGATTTTTCTTCTTCAGGGTTATATTCATCATTTCCCATGTAGTGGTGATTTGCCTTTCCATATCGGTTTGCACACTGCGACAGTCCTCCTCGAATGCCTTTCTCAATGAAAACGAGCATCTCAGGATCTTGGAATAATTCCAATTGAACTCCAGTGATTTTTAACATTGCATCAAACGGCAGCCCTGGTGCATTATAATAATGATGGGGATCCGAGTTGTATGAGGTGTATGAAGACAACTTCATCGAAAATTCTCGAAAATATCTGCCAGCAACAAGACGTCAGTTTTCAGATATAAATCCGCGTGTTCACCGAGTGTCTTGATGTCGAAATTTCTCCATACATCACATGCATGATTGTAATCTTTATCTGATATATTCTCATCATTCAATCGAGAATAAAAGTCTTCTTTCCGAGGTAATTGGCGTTCACTTAATTTCCCCCGGTAATCTAAGTATTCGTATGGGAAAACTCCTTTGTGTGTAAAGAGTTCGAATTGTCGTTTTTGGGGGTAATGGTTGTGATTCTCTTTTTTTCATCCTCTAAATATGACGAAAGTTGATCAATACTGCTTACCATAAGACGGAATGAGTCAATGAATCTCAAGTGGACTCCTGTCGATTTGACCGATTTCGTGAAGGAAACGTATTTCTCTTTATTAATTGGGATTAATGTCACTGCGCCTTGGAATTGTTTCGCAAGAGATTTAATAAAACAATGTGAGTCATAACCTGACAAATTGTGAAAAACTACTAAGATTACACACGATTCCGTATAATTCAGATTACAGCCGGGATGAGCAGCACCACGATATTTGCCTGTGAAGTGGCAATGATCACGATGCTTCACTGCTTTTTCGGTGAATGCTCTGTCACAAATATAACAATTTTTAGCTGCATTAAATGCTCGCTCTCATCGGCTCATTTCTCTGTAATTCAGCATCAACTTTTATAGCTAAAATACGTAGCTGCTCAATAAACCACTCTACACAGTCTTTTCCACGATAAATAGAGAGTTCCGATTTTGAGTTATCATAGCGACATTTCAAATAAAATGCAACACTGAATGGTACATGATTTTATTATATTTTGGAATTTACATCATTGTCATCGGACACTTTTTCCAATAAACACTCAGTATCAGCGTATACAACAAATGGAACAGTCAGTTGATTTTTGAAATTTTGAAATTTTAAATATTTTTCACCACGATGA
>NW_021680919.1:51971-58839 GCF_001412515.2 Diachasma alloeum
TTTTGAAATTTGTGCACCAACTAAACGAGACAAATTCGAGATCCATGTGTATCCATGATCCATCGAGGATGTCGTCGTTTTCAATCATGAGAAGGTGAATTGTTCTTTCTTCCTCTTGCAGTGCGGTTGGACGATTTCTGCTCAAGTAAAGTGGTACAACCCATTTTTTTTCTGATTCTTCGCCACTATCAATTCCATATACATTAATCGACAATTCATTCATTTTCTCAAACTTCGGAATATCTTTTAATTGAAGTTACCAAAGCTTTTCATGACAGTGCTGAAAGAGGGATATGAGTTTGTTTGTTGCTTATCTCGAACGTTACAGCGAGCGGCCATAATGGACCATAAGAAGCAGTAGGCATCGTCTTTATTTTGAACGTTCACGACAGCATGTTTCTTCTTTAATCCATTCAGGTAGTTCAACGAAGCTGGATCCTCCACGCAATGGATTATATTTATTTATGTTCACTTCTAAATTAATTACGTCAAATAATCTCCAGCCTGAGTCTCTTTCCTGGAACTCATCCGCTTTCACAAGAAGTTTTTCTCTTATGTGTTCATCAAACTACTGCCTAATATCAGTTGAATCAAGAATTATTTCATTCTTGGTACTGAAATATTTCTCTTCTTCAATGAGATGTTTATCTCTATTAATTTCATATTTACACGTTAACACTACATTCACTTTCAAACTTCCTTCTTGTTTCAATGCATTTTTCAAAACGTACACAGAGCATTCGTCTAGCATCATCTAAAAATTTGAGTATGTCTGGATTTTTAACGTTAATGATTACACCGGTTCTCATACGACCCTCAAAACCACTTTGTAAGTCCTCCCATCGGACTCTATCGGTTAAATTACCCCTTAAGTCTCCTCCTATTACTTCCAAGTTTCTGAACCTTGCATAGAACACTTTCAGTCGTCCTAACATGTGAGTTAAACGTCTTTTCTCACTTTGACTCGCACTCCTCTTCAATAATGCATTAATTTCTTTCGAATGTCCTCTGCTGTGATTAAGCCATTGTTGAATTTCCCTGGGTCTCCTATTCGTTTTCACTATTTTATACACATTTTTTATACGCGGTAGGATCCATGTTGTTCATGATAAAGACACTAAAGAGCTAGCGGAAAATCAAGCTGAAATTTATTTATACAGATACATATGTGAGTGTGCCTACGCTTGTACACTCTGTAAAATCTTACGTGATTGGTTGAAAAAGAATCATGTGACTCATTGGAAAATTATTGACAAAATAGCGACATTTTTTGTTCGTGGGCAAAAAAATAGCTGAAAAATATCCTGGATACCATTTAATCTTTGCGGCGTGATAGGACATCAAAGGGTCCGAAAACTCTGCGCCAGTTTGTCAAACATCATGTCCTTAGGGTTATCAGTACAACATGCATTCCCAGGTAAACCGAAAAAGTCTATGTAAACAAAAGATTGCGTTCGGACATCTTCCAATGCATTTCCATTCTTATCAATTTGCAGCAGATCAAGATTTTTCGGAAACTCCTACTACAACGTGTAAAATTTGTCGAGGACTATGCCAAATTGGTGGGGGTATCTAAGTTTTTGAATGACTGATCCTCTGCCTTTGCAGATATAAATACTCCCTCCCCTTCTGAACTCTTCTTTTTAAAATAAATATTTACATATTGATATCGTTATCAACAACAATTTCACACGAAGGGGGGGGGGGCAAACGAGAAAGTACCAGAAAACTCAAGTTCAGACATGTCAAGTGGAGCCAGGTGTCAATATTTGAAGAATAAGAGGAGCCCCTTCTATGATTTCTACAGCAGCGAATTAGTTAACCCTTTCACCCCTCGCGGCGGTGTACTGAGAAGTTTGGGTATACTAATTGATTAATTAATCAATCGATCCTCGAATTTAGCCGTGATCTGCGGAATTAATATGCAAATTAAACCGCGAATTAATTAACCCCTTCATTCACCCCCTCGCGGGGTCGATTGACTCGGTCACGGAGAAGGTCCTTTGTAACGCAAAACCGCGAATTAAATTGGTTAACCAGCGAATTAAACAACCCTTACATCACTTCGAGTGAAAAAATCGTGAATTAATTAATTAAACCGCGGATTAAACCGCGATCCCGTGAATCAAACCGCGAATTAAACCGTGACCCCGCGAATTAATCAACCACCCACCCACCCACTTGCATCTGACCCCCCTACTAGGCCACAACGACCAGGTCGACGCCAGAAACGTTGCGCCAGAACTTACTAATGAATTCATAATTAATTAATTAATTAATTAATTAATCAATGAGTAAATCAATCAATAATTAATTAATTAGCGCGGATTAATTAACCTTTCCACCCACCCACCCAATTTCATCTGACCCCCCTACTGAGCCCCAACGACCAGGTCGATGCCAAAAATGTTGCGCCAGAACTTACCAATGAATTGATAATTAATTAATTAATTAATTAATTAATCAATGATTAAATCAATCAATATTTAATTAATTAGCGCGTACTAATTAACCCTTCCACCCACCCACCCAATTTCATCGGACCCCCCTACTGGGCCCCAACGACCAGGTCGACGCCAAAAACGTTGCGCCAGAATCGGCATTATTACGCTACACTCCGCGCTTCTGAACATTCATTCCTCCGTTCCTAACTGAGATTAAGAAATGACACCGATGTCATTTATTAAAAATATAATTCTCAATCGGTAAGCTTTGGTTTCATTACTTCATCTCAATTAGGGAGGGGAGAAATTGATTTTTGAATGAGACGAACTTGTTCAGAGTTACTGCGCGCTTTGAAAATTCATTCCTCCTCTCCTAATAGAAATTAAGAAATGAAACCACTGTCATTTATTGAGAACATTATTCTCAATCGATAGATGTTGCTTTCATTCCCTCTCCGCAATTAGGGGAGGGGGGAGAAATGAATCTTCCAATCAGGGGAGCCCCTCCGGACTCACTCGACGCCGGAGAGCCATTAAGGATTTCTCCGAGCGTTCGAACATTCATTCCTCCGCTCCTACTTGACATTAAGGAATGAAACCGTTGTCATTTATTGAGAATTTAATTCTCGATCGATCGGTATCGGCTTCAATCCTTCATCTCAATTAGGGTGGGAGAAATGAATTTTCCAATCGGGGGAGTCCCTCCGAGCTCACTCGACGTCGGAGAGCCGTTCGGGGTTTCTCCGCGCTTTTGAAAATTCATTCCTCCGCTCCTAACGGAGATTAAGAAATGAAACCGATGTCATTTATTAAAAATACAATTGTCGATCGGTAGCCTTTGGTTTAATTTCTACATCTCAATTAGGGAGGGGAGAAATTAATTTTTGAATGAGAAGAACTTGTCCAGAGTTACTGCACGATTTTAAAATTCATTCCTCCTCTCCTAATAGAAATTAAGCAATGAAACCGCTATCATTTATTTAGAACATAATTCTCCACCGATCGATATTGCACTCATTCTTTCATCGTAATTAGGGGGGGAGAAATGAATTTTCCAATCGGGGGAGTCCCTCCGAGCTCACTCGACGTCGGAGAGCCGTTCGGGGTTTCTCCGCGCTTTTGAAAATTCATTCCTCCTCTCCTAATAGAAATTAAGCAATGAAACCGCTATCATTTATTTAGAACATAATTCTCCACCGATCGATATTGCACTCATTCTTTCATCGTAATTAGGGGGGGAGAAATGAATTTTCCAATCGGGGGAGCTCCTCCGGGCTCACTCGACGTCGGAAAGCCGTTCGGGGTTTCTCCGCGCTTTTGAGAATTCATTCCTCCGTTCCTATTTGAGATTAAGAAATGACACCGAAGTCATTTTTTAAAAATATAATTCTCAATCGGCAAGCTTTGGTTTCATTCCTTCATTTCAATTAGGGAGGCGAGAAATTGATTTTTGAATGAGAAGAACTTGTCCGGAGTTACTGCACGCTTTGAAAATTCATTCCTCCTCTTCTAATAGAGATTAAGCAATGAAACCGCTGTAATGTATTGAGAATATAATTCTCCATCGATAAATATTGCTTTCATTCTTTCATCGTAATTAGGAGGGGAGAAATAAATTTCCCTATTGGAGGAGCCTCTCCGGTTAGTCCGCACTTTTGAAAATTCATTCCTCCGCTCCTACTTGAGTAGGATAGAATAGAATTTCCCGAAGATTCCAAAAAGCTTCATTGTTCTTCGTGCATGAAAAATGGGGATCTTCGGGAAACTCCTTGCGATCACAAGACTTTTACCGATTTATTTTTCTCCGTGTGACGTCCGTATAGAAGATCAAAAAATCAATTTAACTTTGGGATAAATGGAGAGGAGAGAAAAACGTGAATATCTCGGAAATTAGATGCGACAAAGTGGGCCCTTTTCACGTGGACGTACACATATAATTGGACTGAAATTCATAGAAATTTTTAATTTGCAATGACGAAATTCCTTGAAATTTCCGTATTACGGCAACGCTATAAAAAATCCCAATAAGTGTTCCCGAAATTTCCGCGAAAATCTTACTGAAACCTACAGACATTATTCCTGAATTCAAGACATTCTTTTGATTTTCAGCATCATGTCACTAGAAATTTTTTACAAAATGACTTAATTTTAACATTGCTTGCTCATTGCATTTCAGAAATGCAGCTGCCTAAAAAAGACACATCGATTCCTAGGAACAACGTTTTTTTTTCTCGGTAAATACAGACAATAGAGAAATGTCAGAGTAGAGTGAATAAACTTCACTCGTCAATAACTCCATAATGGCAGAGTGAAATTCACTGATTTTTTTCACTCTCGATTAATTTTTTAAAGATTCAAATTGATACTTGACTATCAATTGATTCATTCACTTCGTTCCATTCCATCGGGAGATATTGTCGATTGGAGACAATTTTTTATGGTCACTGAAGAAGGCAAACCATTCATTTCAATCTCGCAATAATCTGCAAAAAATCTCATTCGTTAATCTATTATTATTGATTTAATCCCATTATGTGTAGATCGCTGGAGAACAACGAAAACGTTCCAACCGTGCAAACAAGTTGGAATGTTTTTTCTCTCCTTCTTCTCCATTTTCTTTCTTACTCGCGCTCGTTAAGTTTTGCGGAGGACGGGCACGTGCCAACGCGACGGAGACGACAATGAGTGGGAGCAAGCGCGATACATATTGCTTTCTCACTCAGGGGGGGAATACCGACATTAGTATACCTGCCTGTTTTACCAACAAAAGTGTACTCGCATTTAGTTCATGCGCCACCACGACGAAAAAATTCAGTTGAAACGTTTATATTGCCGTGAGACAGTGATAATAGGGGAGATTGCTCAAGCTTATGGGAACTGTTCGATCAGAGTTTCATAGCGGTGGCGCGCATGAACTAATCGAGAGGCCGGCTCTGTGGGTAAAGAAATTTTCATCTATTACCATGGATACAGTCGATAACAGGTAAGCGTTCCCAATCTTAAATCCAACATGAAACCCCCTTTGCATTCACTCATCCGCTTGATTATCCCATTTTCGTTCATACAACTTCTTATTGTCTTAATTTGTAAATTAGTTGATCATAAAGGTGAGGGAGAGAAGGAATTATGAAGTCTAGAGCGAAAGAGGATCATTTATTTGAATTTCTATACAACTAGATCTTTAATAAAAAAAAAAAACGAGCAATTCATCTTATTCACATTTATTACATATTTTGTCAGTGATACAAAGGTAATGAATGAATTTCAAATTATTTTGATGAGAAATATATTCAATATTTGTGAGAGATTATATCTCAACAAATCTCATACACATAATGGGATTAAATCAATAATAATAGATTAACGAATGAGACTTTTCGCAGATTATTGCGAGATTTAAATGAATGGTTTGCATTCTTCAGTGACCATAAAAAATTGTCTCCAATCGACAATATCTCCCGATGGAATGGAACGATGTGAATGAATCAATTGATACTTAAGTATCAATTTGAATCTTTAAAAAATTAATCGAGAGTGAAAAAAAATCAGGGAATTTAACTTTGCCATTATGGAGTTTTTGACGAGTGAAGTTTATTCACTGTACTCTGACATTTCTCTATTGTCTGTATTTACCGAGAAAAAAAAACGTTGTTCCTAGGAATCGATGTGTCTTTTTTAGGCAGCTGCATTTCTGAAATGCAATGAGCAAGCAATGTTAAAATTAAGTCATTTTGTAAAAAATTTCTAGTGACATGATCCTGAAAATCAAAGGAATGTCTTGAATGCAGGAATTATGTCTGTAAGTTTCAGTAATATTTTCGCAGAAATTCCGGGAACTTATTGGGAATTTTTATAGCGTTGCCGTAATACGGAAATTTCAAGGAATTTCGTCATTGCAAATTAAAAATTTCTATAAATTTCAGTCCAATTATATGTGTACGTCCACGTGAAAAGGGCCCACTTTGTCGCATCTAATTTCCGAGATATTCACGTTTTTCTCTGCTCTCCATTTATCCCAAAGTTGAATTGATTTTTTGATCTTCTATACGGACGTCACACGGAGAAAAATAAATCGGTAAAAGTCTTGTGATCGCAAGGAGTTTCCCGAAGATCCCCATTTTTCATGCACGAAGAACAATGAAGCTTTTTGGAATCTTCGGGAAATTCTATTCTATCCTACTCAAGTAGGAGCGGAGGAATGAATTTTCAAAAGTGCGGACTAACCGGAGGGGCTCCTCCGATAGGGAAATTCATTTCTCCCCCCACCCCTAATTTAGTATGAAAGAATGAAAGCAATATCTATCGATGGAGAATTAGATTCTCAATAAATTACAGCGGTTTCATTGCTTAATCTTTATTAGGAGAGGAGGAATGAATTTTCAAAGCGTGCAGTAACTCCGGACAAGTTCTTCTCATTCAAAAAT
>NW_021680919.1:65956-66344 GCF_001412515.2 Diachasma alloeum
GAATTAAAAATTCACCTCTCCCCTCCTAATTGAGATTAAGGGATGAAAAAACAGCAGTTCGACGGAGAATTAAATTCCCCATCAATAAACCCTCTTTCATCCCTTAATCTCTGTAACAAAAAAATAAAAACTACCATGGAACTCGTGGGCTAGTAAGAAAAATAATTTTTTCGCGGCGGACACTGACTTTTCACTATTCGCCCGTGAATTAAAAATTCGCTTCTGCCTCCTAATTGAGATTAAGGGATGAAAAAAAGGCAATTCGACGGAGAATTAAATTCTCCATTAAGTAACCCTCTTTCATCCCCTAAACTTTGTAACAAAAAATATAAACTGCCGTAAAACTCAGGGGCCAGTAAGAAAAATCATTCTTTGGCAGCGCACACTG
>NW_021680920.1:0-254 GCF_001412515.2 Diachasma alloeum
ATACTCAATGAGTGACGCAAATTTCAGCCCTTAGCGCCTGTTAGGGACGGAGGATTAAATTTTTGAAAGAGCGAAAAGATTGAAAAAAAAATTTTTTTTCAAAGGAATTCTCCAAAGTGCTGAGATTGAAAAAAAATTTTTTTTTTCAATTCAAAAATTTATTCCTCCGACCCTAACTGCGACTAAGCGATGAAATTTGTGCCACCGTGTTGAGCATTTAATACACAATGAGTGACACAAATTTCATCCCTTAG
>NW_021680920.1:502-1519 GCF_001412515.2 Diachasma alloeum
TGTGCCAACGTGTTGAGCATTTAATACACAATGAGTGACACAAATTTCATCCCGTAGCGCTTGTTAGGGAGGGAGGAGTAATTTTTTGAAAGAGCGAAGAGATGGAACAAAAATTTTTTTTCAATTCACAAACTCATTCCGCCCACCCTAATTGCGACTAAGGGATGAAATTCATGCCAACGTGTTGAGCATTTAATACTCAATGAGTGACACAAATTTCATCCCTTAGCGCCTAATAGGGAGGGAGGAGTGAATTTTTGAAAGAGCGAAGAGATTGAAAAAAAAATTTTTTTTCAAATGAATTCTCCAAAGTGCGGAGATTGAAAAAAAATTTTTTTTTTCTATTCAAAAATTCATTCCTCCGACCCTAACTGCGACTAAGGGATGAAATTTGTGCCAACGTGTTGAGCATTTAATACTCAATACGTGACACAAATTTCATCCCTTAGCACCTGTTAGGGAGGGAGGAGTGAATTTTTGAAAGAGCGAAGAGATTGAAAAAAAAATTTTTTTTCAAATGAATTCTCCAAAGTGCGGAGATTGAAAAAAAATTTTTTTTTTCAATTCAAAAATTCATTCCTCCGACCCTAACTGCGACTAAGGGATGAAATTTATGCCAACGTGTTGAGCATTTAATACTCAATAAGTGACACAAATTTTATCCCTTAGGGCCAGTTAGGGAGGGAGGAGTGAATTTTTTAAAGTGCGAAGAGATGAAAAACAATTTTTTTTTCCAATGAATTCTCCAANAACGTGTTGAGCATTTAATACTCAATGAGTGACACAAATTTCATCCCTTAGCGCGTAATAGGGAGGGAGGAGTGAATTTTTGAAAGAGCGAAGAGATTAAAAAAATTTTTGTTTCAAACGAATTCTCCAAAGTGCGGAGATTGAAAAAAATTTTTTTTCCTTCAATTCACAAATTCATTTCTCCGACCCTAACTACAACTAAGGGATGAAATTTGTGCCAACATTTTGAGCATTTAATACACAATGAGTGACACAAATTTCATCCCT
>NW_021680920.1:9972-10515 GCF_001412515.2 Diachasma alloeum
GCGACTAAGGGATGAAATTTGTGCCAACGTGTTGAGCATTTAATACACAATGAGTGACACAAATTTCATCCCTCAGCACCTGTTAGGGAGGGAGGAGTGAATTTGTGAATGAGCGAAGAGATTGAAAATATTTTTTTTTTTCAAATGACTTCTGCCAAGTGCGGAGATTGAAAAAAAATTTTTTTTTCCATTCAAAAATTAATTCCTCCGACCCTAACTGCGACTAAGGGAAGACATTTGTGCCAACATGTTGAGCATTTAATACTCAATGAGTAACACAATTTTCATCCCTTAGCGCCTAATAGGGACGGAGGAGTGAATTTTTGAAAGCGCAAAGAAATTGCAAAAAAAAATTTTTTTCAATTCACAAACTCATTTCTCCCACCCTAATTGCGACTAAGGGATGAAATTTATGCCAACGTGTTGAGCATTTAATACTCAATGAGTGACACAAATTTCATCCCTTAGCGCCTGTTAGGGAGGGAGGAGTAAATTTTTGAAAGAGCGAAGAGATTGAAAAAAAAATTTTTTTTCAAATGAATT
>NW_021680920.1:10556-10654 GCF_001412515.2 Diachasma alloeum
TTCTCCAAAGTGCGGAGATTGAAAAAAATTTTTTTTTTTAATTCAAAAAATCATTCCTCCGACCCTGACTGCGACTAAGGGATGAAATTTGTGCCAAC
>NW_021680920.1:10792-11324 GCF_001412515.2 Diachasma alloeum
AATTTTTGAAAGAGCGAAGAGATTGAAAAAAAAATTTTTTTTCAAATGAATTCTCCAAAGTGCGTTAATTGAAAAAAAAATTTTGTTTTAATTCAAAAATTCATTCCTCCCACCCTAAGTGCGACTAAGGGATGAAATTTGGGCTAACGAGTTGGGCATTTAGTACTCAATACGTGACACAAATTTTATCCCTTAGCGCCTAATAGGGAGGGAGGAGTAAATTTGTGAAAGCGCGAAGAAATTGCAAAAAAAAAATTTTTTTCAATTCAAAAATTCATTCCTCCGACCCTAATTGCGATTAAGGGATGAAATTTGTGCCAACGTGTTGAGCATTTAATACACAATGAGTGACACAAATTTCATCACTCAGCACCTTTTAGGGAGGGAGGAGTGAATTTTTGAGAGATCGAAGAGATTGAAAAAAAATTTTTTTTTCAAATGAATTCTCGAAAGTGTGGAGATTGAAAAAAAAAATTTTTTTTCCATTCAAAAATTCATTCCTCCGACCCTAACTGCGACTAAGGGATGAAAT
>NW_021680920.1:11433-13005 GCF_001412515.2 Diachasma alloeum
TTAATACACAATGAGTGACACAAATTTCATCCCTTAGCGCCTGTTGGGGAGGGAGAAGTAATTTTTTGAAAGAGCGAAGAGATGGAAAAAAAATTTTTTTTTTCAAATCACAATCTCATTTCTCCCACCCTAATTGCGACTAAGGGATGAAATTTGTGCCAACGTGTTGAGCATTTAATACACAATGAGTGACACAAATTTCATCCCTTAGCGCCTGTTAGGGAGAGAGGAGTGAATTTTTGAAAGAGCGAATAGATTAAAAAAAATTTTTTTTCAAATGAATTCTCCAAAGTGCGTTAATTGAAAAAAAAATTTTTTTCNATCCCTTAGCGCCTGTTAGGGAGAGAGGAGTGAATTTTTGAAAGAGCGAATAGATTGAAAAAAAAAATTTTTTTCAAATGAATTCTCCAAAGTGCGGAGATTGAAAAAAAAATTTTTTTTTCAATTCAAAAATTCATTCCTCCGACCCTAACTGCGACTAAGGGATGAAATTTGTGCCAACGTGTTGAGCATTTAATACTCAATAAGTGACACAAATTTCATCCCTTAGCGCCTGTTAGGGAGGGAGGAGTGAATTTTTGAAAGAGCGAAGAGATTGAAAAAAAAATTTTTTTTCAAATGAATTCTCCAAAGTGCGGAGATTGAAAAAAAATTTTTTTTTTCAATTCAAAAATTCATTCCTCCGACCCTAACTGCGACTAAGGGATGAAATTTGTGCCAACGTGTTGAGCATTTAATACTCAATAAGTGACACAAATTTCATCCCTTAGGGCCAGTTAGGGAGGGAGGAGTGAATTTTTTAAAGTGCGAAGAGATGGAAAAAAAAATTTTTTTTCAATTCACAAATTCATTCCTCCCACCCTAATTGCGACTAAGGGATGAAATTTGTGCCAACGTGTTGAGCATTTAATACACAATGAGTGACACAAATTTTATCTCTTAGCGCCTGTTAGGGAGAGAGGAGTAAATTTTTGAAAGAGCGAAGAGATTTGAAAAAAAAAATTTTTTTTTTCAATTCAAAAATTCATTCCTCCGACCCTAACTGCGACTAAGGGATGAAATTTGTGCCACCGTGTTGAGCATTTAATACACAATGAGTGACACAAATTTCATCCCTTAGCGCCTGTTAGGGAGGAAGGAGTAAATTTTTGAAAGAGCGAAGAGATTGAAAAAAAAATTTTTTCCAAATGAATTTTCCAAAGTGCGGAGATTGAAAAAAAATTTTTTTCTTTTAATTAAAAAATTCATTCCTCCGACCCTAACTACGACTCAGGGATGAAATTTGCTCCAACGTGTTGAGCATTTGATACTCAATAAGTGAAACAAATTTTATCCCTTAGTGCCAGTTAGGGAGGGAGGAGTGAATTTTTTAAAGTGCGAAGAGATGTAAAAAAAAAAATTTCAATTCACAAATTCATTCCTCCGAGCCTAACTACGACTAAGCGATGAAATTTGTGCCAACGTGTTGAGCATTTAATACACAATGAGTGACACAAATTTCATCCCTTAGCGCCCGTTAGGGAGGGAGGCGTGAATTTTTGAAAGCGCGAGGGAGAGAGGAGTGAATTTTTT
>NW_021680920.1:16446-34734 GCF_001412515.2 Diachasma alloeum
TACTCAATAAGTGGCACAAATTTTATCCCTTAGGGCCAGTTAGGGAGGGAGGGGTGAATTTTTAAAAGCGCGAAGAAATTGAAAAAAAAAATTTTTTTCCATTCAAAAATTCATTCCTCCGACCCTAACTGCCACTAAGGGATGAAATTTGTTTCAACATGTTGAGCATTTACTACTCAATAAGTGACACAAATTTTATCCCTTAGGGCCAGTTAGGGAGGGAGGGGTGAATTTTTAAAAGCGCGAAGAAATTGAAAAAAAAAATTTTTTTCCATTCAAAAATTCATTCCTCCGACCCTAACTGCCACTAAGGGATGAAATTTGTTTCAACATGTTGAGCATTTACTACTCAATAAGTGACACAAATTTTATCCCTTAGGGCCAGTTAGGGAGGGAGGGGTGAATTTTTAAAAGCGCGAAGAAATTGAAAAAAAAAATTTTTTTCCATTCAAAAATTCATTCCTCCGACCCTAACTGCCACTAAGGGATGAAATTTGTTTCAACANACACAATGAGTGACACAAATTTCATCCCTTGACGCCTGTTAGGGAGGGAGGAGTGAATTTTTGTAAGCGCGAAGAAATGGAAAAAAAAATTTTTTTTCAATTCAAAAATTCATTCCTCCGACCCTAACTGCCACTAAGGGATGAAATTTGTTTCAACATGTTGAGCATTTACTACTCAATAAGTGACACAAATTTTATCCCTTAGGGCCAGTTAGGGAGGGAGGAGTGAATTTTTTAAAGTGCGAAGATCTGGAAAAAAAATTTTTTTTTTCAATTCACAAATTCATTCCTCCCACCCTATTTGCGACTAGGGGATGAAATTTGTGCCAACTTGTTGAGCATTTAATAGACAATGAGTGACACAAATTTCATCCCTTAGCGCCTGTTAGGGAGGGAGGAGTAATTTTTTGATAGAGCGAAGAGATTGAAAAAAAAATATTTTTTCAATTGAATTCTCCAAAGTTCGGAGATTGAAAAATATTTTTTTTTTTCAATTTCCGCACTTTGAAGATTTCATTTGAAAAAAAATTTTTTTTCAAATGAAATCTTCAAAGTGCGGAGATTGAAAAAAAATTTTTTTTCAAATGAAATCTTCAAAGTGCGGAGATTGAAAAAAAATTTTTTTTCAAATGAAATCTTCAAAGTGCGGAGATTGAAAAAAAATTTTTTTTCAAATGAAATCTTCAAAGTGCGGAGATTGAAAAAAAATTTTTTTTCAAATGAAATCTTCAAAGTGCGGAAATTGAAAAAAAAATTTTTTTTTTCAATTCAAAAATCGATTCCTCCGACATTAACTGCGACTCAGAGATGAAATTTGTGCCAACGTGTTGAGCATTTTGTAACGACCGTCACAACGATCTAAAAAGAATTTAAATAAGAAAAAAATATCAAAGGAATTTAATTAAAATGTAGTAAAGAAATTTACTGAAGAAATTAAATTAATTCAGGAAAGACAAAAGGATAGAGGGAAAAGAGAAGGAAAATACGAAAAAAAGGAAAAATGAGTAAAAAAGGAAACCATTCAAATTTAAATGAAAAGGGCGCGCGATCAGAATAGGTGACGCCAAACGAGCGCGGGAACCGTGGTCCACTCTACCACGTAGTGGGCGATTCTACCCTACGCCAAGGCCCTCCCTAGATCAAAGCCAGTGGGCGATTCTACCCTGGTCGAGATCATCCGTATACCCTGATCAAGTGGGCGATTCTACCCTTGGTCATTCCCTCTCCCGGAGCACAGACAGTGGACGTACTACCCCAGGGGTAATTAAAGTTAGGATACCTGTACCGGTGGGGCTCTACCCCGGTGCAGTGTTAGGTTCACTGGGAACCAGCGGGTGTACTACCCCGGGGACGGTCACGTAGGATACTCTGTTTCGGTGGGGCTCTACCCCGGGACGGCGTTAGGAAACTAGAACCGGTGGGTTATGCTCCCGGGGACCGTTTCAGGGAGNCTCCCTAGATCAAAGCCAGTGGGCGATTCTACCCTGGTCGAGATCATCCGTATACCCTGATCAAGTGGGCGATTCTACCCTTGGTCATTCCTTCTCCTGGAGCACAGACAGTGGACGTACTACCCCAGGGGTAATTAAAGTTAGGATACCTGTACCGGTACCAGAAGGCAGCAGAGGTCTAGGAAAAAGGGAATTGTATAATGGACATAAAGAGAGGAACTTTGACTAAGGTTAGGTAGAAGTTGAAAAAGATAAAGGCTCTGACACTTCAGTATAGAAGCTGGATTTCAGAAAAGAATAAAACGTTAAAGGCTCTGTTACTTCAGTATAGATACTGGATTTCAGAGAAGATAGTAGATAAAAAAAAAGGGCTTTGATATTTCAGTTTAGTACTGGATGTCTTAGATAAAGAATAGGAGAAAAACTATTCTTGAAGAAAAAAAGGTTATGGTATTTCAGTAGAAACTGGATTTCATAAATTGATTTCATAAATTGATTTCGTCAATTTATTAGAAGCAATACCTCTTTGACTCGTGGAGGTACACAATAATAACATAACAGAATCTCGTAGAAAACCCCGAAGTTCACTTTCGCTTTGAAAATTAGAAGCTCGAAGAGAGCAAATTGAAATCCTGAGTAAAAGGAGCAGAGCGATAAACGGAATAATCTAACACCAATAGAAGTCGATAAAAAACAGTTAAAAAAGGGAGATAATGTTGAAAAGGTCAGTCAGTATCCCATGATGAGAAGTATCATTCAAATGAGAATGAAAATCTGAGGATAACTAGACAAGTAAGACCTCATATATCGTTCACATAAGCTAGTTCTCTCCGACACGTTCATAAGTATTAGAAAGTTGCATATTTCCTCCCGAAATTAACAAGTCACAAGATACATGGCAAAATAGCCAATGGAATGAAGGTATTCCAGGGAAACAATTCATTTCCCAAACCGAATCACGGTTAAAATTATTGTTTTTTTTTGAATGCTCACAGTCTAAAGGTTTTGTTCTTCAATCGAAAGTGTTCATTTATTCGTCATTCAATCATATGCATCGCTCACTCAATTTACATTAAGGAAACCCCTTGTCAATCATAATCTCTTAAGAAAGATTTCAAATAGAAAAGAGACAAACGGCATAAAATTTACCGTTTCCAGGAAAGTACAATACACCTGAAAATTTTATTCGTTTCTCCCTTATACGCTCCGTTTACAAAAAGCATTGTTCATTATTTCACGATTGTTTATATTTTTTTGTTGGTCTAGGAGACCCTTAGTGTAAATATGGGGTAACCTCCTATATTAGAAAGGAGGTTCAGATAACCCTGCGGAAAAGTTTATTTTCATCACACAAATTTAAGTTGAGTTCGCTCTCCCAAAAGGCGTAGTGTATAAGAAAATGTCGCATCTTCATTTCTATAATTCATTCAAGTAAGGCATAATGAAACTAGGCAATAGTTAAGACAAACTTGTGGTGGCACATTACTCAAGGCAGGCATCTAAAGAACAAGTTGCGTTTGATGTATTTTTCATTCAAATTAGTATTAAGAATCAGACTTAAAAAAGATTAAGATAGATATTGAGTGGAAAATTTTGTTTAGTGGTCAAAGCAGAAACTAGAATTAAGGGCATTAAAAGGACAAACTCTAAGATGTAGTAATAAACAAGGCACAAATTTTGAATAAAAACCATTTTCATGTTCATTCTAATAAAAAGTTTTGTATGAGTTTTGTATTTGTACCAGTATCCCTCAAATAAGACGAATCCTGGAAATCTCTTGAGCTAAGAGGCATTTCTCCGAGGGTATTCCGATTCATTCGGTCTAACACTGGTTGAAGGCTTGTATTTCAGAAAGACGAAAAACAAGTGGTTCGTTACAAATACAAACTTTGTCGCCCGAACAGGGACTCGAAAAATCTCTACCAGAAAGGTGTTTGGATCTCAGAAGAGGACAAACATACTCTGCGTGAATTTGAGTCAAAAAAAGACATCGCGATTGAAAAATTAAATCAGTGAAGTAGAATCAATTATTAAAAATGTCGTCTCCTCCGACACCCGTTTCCTGGGTATGGAAACTCCGAATCCCTGAGTTGAGAAAAGAACTGTTAGCTAGAAATGTAGCGATAGGAGACAATATGCGGAGAAGTGAGCTTAGGGAAGCTTTTAAATTAGATATGAAGACTTCTGGTCAGAAAGAAAGGATTACATTTTTGACAGAAGAAGAGGAAAGTCAGAGTAAAAATAGGAAAAAAAAAGAATAGGAACGAAGGACAAAGTATAGAGGAAGAGACTTCCAATGTTAGGGACCAAGACGAGACTCAGACATCAGGAATTAAAGACAGACAATCAGAAGGTGATTCTAGTACAGAAGAAGATAGTGAGGAGCAAAGTGAGGAGGCAGAGAGAGATATTGGAAGAACAGAAAAAGATAAAGATAAGGAAAAACACAAAAGACAGGAGCAGGGGAGAAACCCTGCAGAAACAAATTCTCCAATATCTCCTGACACACCCTAAAGCAAACGAAAAGAACTCCCTAAGAGAAAACTTCTAGCTTCAAGAAGGAATGCCAAAGAATATAGGGAATCCACAGCAAGGAAAGAGAGGTTTTATGAAGGCCATCTGCTACGAAAAATTGATTATCATAGATTAAAACCCAATGCAACGCATAGAGTCAGAGACAATACCCCAGACAGTACCTCGGACGATTCCCAGGACAGGTCAAAAGACAGAATTAGCAGGAAAAGACTAAATAAGACTAAAGGTAAACGAAATAGGCAACAGATCAGGTCTAAAAGTGGAGAATATGATACATCACTAGACAGAATTCAGTATAGGAGAAAGAGACAGCATTCCTTTTATTCTCCGGAATCATCTCCGGCTAAGTACCGCAGGGATAGAACGAATAGTAGGGGCAGAAAGAGAAATTATCAGTCCCGAAGTCCTTCAAGAACACCACGATCGGAACACTCTAGGACACATAGGTCTTATAGACGAAGTCCGTCGTCCAGTCGGTCTCGACGACGAGGATCCGAAAATCAGGATCCGAGAAAAGGTCGAGATGACAAAAGACGAAAGAGTGGATATTCTGAAAGTGGAGATCGATTCAACAATGGAACTCATAGGCGCAGTCGATATGAATCCTCATCAGAGAGATTCTATAATCGTAGGCATTTTGAGAATAAATTGTTAGATCAAGTTCGAAAATGGGGCGTGACGTTTGATGGAACTAGGAGTGTTTTAACTTTCCTTGAGAGAGTAGAGGAATTAAGTATCAGTTATTTTATGGATGACAAACATTTAATAAAAGCCATCCCAGTATTGCTGAAGGATAAAGCACTCCTATGGTACAGGAATAATAAACATACTCGGAGAAGTTGGAAAGAATTCGCAAGTCAGTTGAGGAAATTCTTTCTTCCTGCAAACTTACAGAGACAATTAGAAAAGGAAATTAGGGATCGAACTCAGGGAGCGAGAAAATGCAAAAGACTATATAACATCATTGCAAACATTAATTAGACGGTACGGAAGAATGAGCAGAGCAGAGGAGTTAGATAGACTTAATTCCAATTTGAAACCGGACTGTAGACATTACATCCGCGAAAGCGATGTTAGGTCAGTGGAAGACTTAATTAAGGGTGGGAACGAATATGAACGTCTCCTATTATCAGAAAAGGATTTTAGACCTCCTCCTCCTAGTTCGTTAATGCCGGAAACTGGCTATATTGCAGAGCCAATTAAAAAAAGAAGAGATAATCAGACAGCAGTCATTAATATGCCCTATAACCGTCGGGAGTGCTGTTGGAAATGTGGACAACGTGGTCATTACAGACCCGACTGCAAAAATCCTAGGAAAAAGTTTTGTTCATGGTGCGGTAAAATTGGAATTTTTCCCCGTGAATGTATTAAACCAGAATTTGCCATAAAAGCTCAGCAATCTACAACTTTGCCTCCAGCACCCTCAGCGAATAGGCCCCCTAACAAACCCGGTCTCCCACCACGAGAAGGGCTAATAGGACCCAAACATACATAACATTCAAATCAGATAGTTACCCAAGTAGAAGTTCATCAGATTACTGCCCAACGGAATGGCAATGGGGCTCTCCAACCCATTTTGATTAGTGATGATAGGCCCTATTTAAAAGTTAGGATAGGAGAGGAAACATATGAAGCATTATTAGATACAGGTTCTACTAAATCTTATCTAGGGGGAAAAACACTGAAAAGGTTGGAGAGAAAATTTCATCTAGAAATTCAAGAGGTTGAGCATACGGCACGGCTTGGTGACGGTCATCCAATAGAAATTAAAGGAGTAATGAAAATTGTAGCTACAATAGATGGAGTCATGGGAAAATTTCCTTTCCACATAATGCCTAACATCAGACCCGACATTGTCATTGGAATAGACATTTTAAAGATGCTCGGATATAAAGTAGTTTTCCAAAGAACAAACCCAATTTCAGACTCAGATGATGGATCAGTGAATCGAATTATGACCATCACTGATGAAGAACGTCAGTCTGCCAACGCCATTATTAAAGAGGAAATAGAGAAATTTAATAAAGTAGAAGGCCCAACTAATCTCATTGAGCATAAAATAATAGTTAATACGGATCAGCCAATAAAATTTAGGTATTATCCAAGGAATCCAGCAATGCAGAAAGTAATAGACGAAGAAGTTACAAATATGCTGAATGAAGGGGTGATTGAACCTTCAGAAAGTGGGGGCGCTCCGGTAGTGATAGTTAGAAAGAAGAATGGACAACATCGATTTTGTATAGACTTTCGCAAAGTAAATCAAGTAACCGAAAAAGATGCGTACCCCTTACCTCAAGTAAACGCGATTTTAGATAAACTCAGAGAGGCCAGGTATTTCTCTACCCTGGACCTCAAAAGCGGCTATTGGCAGGTACCATTAGCAGAAGAAAGTAAACCAGTAACAGCATTTACAGTGCCAGGTAGGGGATTGTATCAATTTAAAGTTATGCCATTCGGTTTATCCTCAGCTCCAGCCACATTTCAAAGACTATTAGACAGAGTCATAGGTCCAGAGATGGAACCTGTAGCTTTTGCATACCTTGATGACATTATTGTCTTAGGTAAAACCCTTGAGGAACATTTAGCTAATTTAAAAGAGGTTTTTAGGAGACTCAGAGCAGCAAACTTGAAAATTAACGTAGAAAAATGTCAATTTTTGCAAACATCGATAGTTTTTCTAGGACATGTTGTCGATAAAGATGGTCTTAGGACAAACCCAGAGAAAGTAAGTGCAATTGTCGCTCTAAAACCCCCAACTTGTATTAAAGAATTAAGGCAATTCATGGGAATGGTCTCCTGGTATAGAAGAGTCATTCCAAATTGTTCAACGATAGGAAAACCCCTGTCTAATCTTTTGCAAAAGAATAAAAAGTGGCAATGGACTGAGGAGGAACAGAATGCATTCGATTTGTTAAAAGAAAATTTCATAAAATCGCCAGTTTTAGCACCCCCTGACTTTTCAAAAAGATTTATACTTCAAACAGACGCGAGTAATGAAGGTCTAGGAGTGGTTCTGACTCAGTGTCAGGACGATGGTGAACATGTAATTGCTTATGCCAGTCGTACTTTCAGTAAAACGGAGCAGAATTACTCCACGACTGAAAAAGAGTGTCTAGCAGTAGTATGGGGCATTCAGAAGATGCGACCATACCTGGAAGGCTATTCATTCACAGTCATAACAGACCATCACTCATTAAAATGGCTTCAGACGTTTGATAGTCCAGTAGGAAGGATAGCAAGATGGAGTGTTTATTTACAACAATTTGATTTTGACTTGCAATACAGAAAAGGCGTACTGAATAAAGTAGCGGATGCATTATCCAGAAATCCTGGTCCAACCAGCTCAGAAGAAGCTGAGGACGAGTTTTTATTAACAATTTCTGAAGAAGATTATTGCCCTTGGTATCAGAGGCTTATTGAAGGAGTAAGGAAAACTCCAGAAAATTTCCCAGAATACAGTATTGTGAATAAAACACTCTATCGACACATGTACCACAGTTTGGATTTCAATTATCAAACACCAATCGATGCTTGGAAAATATGTGTTCCTTTTTCAATAAGAACAAGCGTAATGACAGAAAATCATGACAGTCCCACAGCTGGACATTTAGGGGTAGCAAAAACTATAGCTAGGATAGCAAAAGACTATTATTGGCCCGGTATGAGAAAGGATATCAAGAAATATGTGCTATCATGCAACAAATGTCAACAGTTCAAACCAATACAGCAAAAGACCCCAGGTCTAATGCATACTACCAGTGCTACGGAGCCTTGGCAGATAGTCTCATCAGATCTTATAGGCCCTTTGCCTCCATCTTCTCAGGGACATACTTACATATTAGTATTTCAAGATAAATTCTCGAAATGGATTGAAATCCAACCCCTTCGAAGTGCTAGGACCCCGCAAATAGTGAAAGCAATGAAGGAAAAAGTTATTTTTCGGTTTGGTTGTCCAAAAATCATGATCACAGACAATGGTACACAATATACGAGCAAGGAATTTTCAGGGTATTTGACAGAACTGGGAATTGAGCATCAGAGGACACCCCCATATTCCCCACAATGTAATCCAGTTGAAAGAGCCAACAGAGTAATTAAAACTATGATTAGCATGTACATTGAGGGTAATCAGAAAACATGGGATAAATATCTTCCAGAATTAATTTTCGCCCTCAATACAGCCCAGCATGAGTCCACTCAATTCACCCCGGCTTATTTAAATTTTGGTAGAGTGTTGATTGCCCCCGAAACATTGAGACAAGAAAATTTAATTGAGTCGGAGAAAACTCGGGATTTTCATTCAGAGAGATTAGAAAAGATAAAAGAAATCCATGAATTGGTTAGAATTAATCTAGCCAAAGCCTACACGAGTCAAAGTAGAAATTATGATAAAAGGAGACGTACCTGGAGTCCAAAAGTAGGTAATGAGGTTAGAAAGAGAGAGTATACGCTGTCGTCGGCGGCAGACAGTTTTGCAAGTAAACTAGCCCCAAAATTTAGCGGAAAATATGTAATTATAAAAATTGTAAGTCCCACAATTTATGAAATCCAGGACACAAAAGGTAAATTTACGAGAGCACACGTGAAAGATTTGAAACCGTTTCACGAATAAAAGAATTAAAATGAGAGTGAAAATGACAACTGACAGAAGAAGGGAGAGAAAGAGGAACTAGTTTTCCCATTAGGGGACACCACAAGATAAAATTTAGTAAAAGTTAGAGAAAAATAAGACATTAGTTTTATGTGAGATGGTGCCTCACGCCTAAGGTTAAGAAAGGGAAATAGTAGGAATTAGTTTTCCCATTAGGTGGCACCATACGACAAACTTTGTAAAAGATAGAGACGAGTAAGAATTTAGTTTTTGTGTTAGATGACGCCTCACGCCATACTTGAGTAGTAGGGACTCGATGACAGTTACCATCTTGTAAACAAAACGCAGAAGGGCTATATAAGCAGTGCAGTCGCAGATGTAATTCAGTTCACTTCGAGACTGTGAAGAGGAAAGACTGACACAAAGAAATATATATTGAGCAGGAGGCCAAAATGCCGAAAAGAAGCCAGTTATTAAAGGATTTGTTTGATAGTGAAGAGGACGAACCTATGGGGGCCAGTGATGAGAAGGCAGAGTTATGCAGAATTATGGCGTTGAATAGTGGAGAAGGGAGGTTATCCACGTCAACATTACGAGAAGCAGAAAGAGTGGAGGAAAATTGGACAGAGGAAAGACTGAAAAGGACAAACAGGCCAAAGACGGGGGGAAGGAGAAAAGAAAAGGGGACAAAGAGGAAGAAAAGTCAAGAAAGAGAAAAACCTCTGGTGACAACATCAGCAAGTCAGAAGGGAGTGGAAAGAGAAAAAAATTGACAGTCAGCACAGGAGAAACTGAGGTGACTGGAGGCGGGATGGTACGAGAGAAGAGTAAACCGAGAGTCATTAAGGAGGAGAAACCCAGTAAAAATATAAAAATCAACAGGGATAAATCTGCCATCCCACAGAGGAAAGATGATCAGCCAGACGGTGAGGGAAAGGAGAATAGAGGGCGCAGATACACTGTCCCCAAACCTTTCAACACCAGGAGTAGAGGAGCCTGGATCCTGGAGATGGAGAAGAAAGAGCCCAGGACAAGGACCACAACTCCCAGAACATTGTTCTCTGGACTCACGGATCCTCCGGAAACTAATATTATGGGAGTGGACAGTGGGGACGAGATGGCAGTACCTCTGGAAGTGGCAGCTATATCAAATGAAAGTCCTAGAAGTGATCCAATCACCGAATTAAGGATGGCAGAGGGCAAATTGCTAGCCATCCTTCAAGAGCCAAGAATACAACAAGCAGGACAGGATGAGCCAAAGGACAGCGGGGAACATATGGAGGTATCTCCAGCCAAAACAGAAGATCTCATTTTATCTCCAGATCCCCGAAAGATTCCTCCAACACCGGGAAAACACCTGGAGGGAGAACAGTTGTTGAGAGAAAAAACACTCAATCCTGTTAGATCAAAGAAAATATTCATTGTGGAAGAGGGATTCATAAAGCCATCCACGATTAAATCGATCCTGGAAGGAAATAAGACGGTAGAGCAGTTGGGAATTCCCTTCTACCTCGTGAGTGCTGGTACCCAAACAAACACAACCGCGAAAACAGAGGAAACAGTCGGTGTCAACGAGGAGACAGGGAAGAGGACAAGAGCAAGGAAGTTAGGACGAGATGGAAAACAGTAGAGAGTCAACCGAGCAAGAGATGGATCAGTGTCATGGAAACAGATATAAAAAAGTCGTTTTTTTTTATTATTATTTTTGTGTTTAAAGAAAAAAATAAAAGTTTTTTTTTGTTTGTTTTTTATATCAGAATGTTTAAAGGTTAGTAGATGAAAAAATAAAATAAAATAAATATCGTGCAAGGAGTGAAGATTAATATGGACATTTAAAATAATGAGAAAAGAGAAGTGGATTTTGGTTGGATAATAATAAGGAAGTCAGTTGTCAGAAATTATTTAATATTAAGAATAAAGATATAAAGTTTATATTGTTCTTATAAAAAAAAAAAAGATACAGAGTAAAAGAGTTATTTCATCCCTTGTCCTTAAGAAACAAAATAATTAGAAGGGTGAAAATATTAAGGGACATAAAAAAAAAATTTTTTAAAAATGTGTTTTTTTTTAAAATTAAGTAAGGGGGGAATGTGACGACCGTCACAACGATCTAAAAAGAATTTAAATAAGAGAGAAATATCAAAGGAATTCAATTAAAAAGGAGTAAAGAAATTTACTGAAGAAATTAAATTAATTCAGGAAAGACAAAAGGATAGAGGGAAAAGAGAAGGAAAATACGAAAAAAAGGAAAAATGAGTAAAAAAGGAAACAATTGAAATTTAAATGAAAAGGGCGCGCGATCAGAATAGGTGGCGCCAAACGAGCGCGGGAACCGTGGTCCACTTCGCGCGCAAAAAGTCAGGGAGGGAGAGTGAGTCGTGGAGTGGGGGAAGGCCAGTTGGCGGGGTCGAGCGCCTATATAAGCAGGCACCTCGCGACGAAAAGTCAGTCTGGCAACGGACTCCTCCTCTACTAGTGGGCGACTCTACCCTAGTAGCATTCCGAACCCTTAACCATCCTTATCCAAATTCAAGTGGGCGATTCTACCCTTGGATTTTCCCTCTCCTAGAGCCGTAACGTAGTGGGCGATTCTACCCTTGGCCAAGGCACTCCCTGGATCAAAGCCAGTGGGCGATTCTACCCTGGTCGAGATCATCTGCATACCCTGATCAAGTGGGCGATTCTACCCTTGGTCATCCTTACCCAAGTCCAAGTGGGTGATTCTACCCTTGGATTTTCCCTCTCCTAGAGCCGTAACCTAGTGGGCGATTCTACCCTTGGCCAAGGCACTTCCTGGATCAAAGCCAGTGGGCGATTCTACCCTGGTCAAGATCATCTGCATACCCTGATCAAGTGGGCGATTCTACCCTTGGTCATCCTTACCCAAGTCCAAATGGGTGATTCTACCCTTGGATTTTCCCTCTCCTAGAGCCGTAACCTAGTGGGCGATTCTACCCTAGGCCAAGGCACTCCCTGGATCAAAGCCAGTGGGCGATTCTACCCTGGTCGAGATCATCCGCATACCCTGATCAAGTGGGCGATTCTACCCTTGGTCATCCTTACCCAAGTCCAAGCGGATGATTCTACCCTTGGATTTTCCCTCTCCTAGAGCCGTAACCTAGTGGGCGATTCTACCCTAGGGCAAGGCACTCCCTAGATCAAAGCCAGTGGGCGATTCTAGCCTGGTCGAGATCATCCGTATACCCTGATCAAGTGGGCGATTCTACCCTTGGTCATTCCTTCTCCTGGAGCACAGACAGTGGACGTACTACCCCAGGGGTAATTAAAGTTAGGATACCTGTACCGGTACCAGAAGGCAGCAGAGGTCTAGGAAAAAGGGAATTGTATAATGGACATAAAGAGAGGAACTTTGACTAAGGTTAGGTAGAAGTTGAAAAAGATAAAGGCTCTGACACTTCAGTATAGAAGCTGGATTTCAGAAAAGGATAAAACGTTGAAGGCTCTGTTACTTCAGTATAGAAACTCAGTATAGAAGCTGGATTTCAGAAAAGGATAAAACGTTGAAGGCTCTGTTACTTCAGTATAGAAACTGGATTTCAGAAAAGATATTAGATAAAAAAAAAGGGCTTTGATATTTCAGTTTAGTACTGGATGTCTTAGATAAAGAATAGGAGAAAAACTATTCTTGAAGAAAAACAAGGTTATGGTATTTCAGTAGAAACTGGATTTCATAAATTGATTTCATAAATTGATTTCGTCAATTTATTAGAAGCAATAACTCTTTGACACGTGGAGGTACACAATAATAAGATAACAGAATCTCGTAGAAAACCCCGAAGTTCACTTTCGCTTTGAAAATTAGAAGCTCGAAAAGAGCAAATTGAAATCCTGAGTAAAAGGAGCAGAGCGATAAAAAGAATAATTGAACACCAATAAAAGTCGATAAAAAACAGTTAAAAAAGGGAGATAATGTTGAAAAGGTCAGTCAGTATCCCATGCTGAGAAGTATCATTCAAATGAGAATGAAAATCTGAGGATAACTAGACAAGTAAGACCTCATATATCGTTCACATAAGCTAGTTCGCTCCGACACGTTCATAAGTATTAGAAAGTTGCATTTTTCCTCCCGAAATTCACAAGTCACAAGATACAAGGCAAAATAGCCAATGAAATAAAGGTATTCCAGGGAAACAATTCATTTCCCAAACCGAATCACGGTTAAAATTATTGTTTTTTTTGAAAGCTCACAGTCTAAAGGTTTTGTTCTTCAATCGAAAGTGTTCAATTATTCGTCATTCAATCATATGCATCGCTCACTCAATTTACATTAAGGAAACCCCTTGTCAATCATAATCTCTTAAGATTTCAAATAGAAAAGACACAAACGGCATAAAATTTACCGTTTCCAGGGAAGTAAAATACAACTGAAAATTTCATTCGTTTCTCCCTTATACGCTCCGTTTACAAAAAGCATTGTTCATTATTTCACGATTGTTTATATTTTTTTGTTGGTCTAGGAGACCCTTAGTGTAAATATGGGGTAACCTCCTATATTAGAAAGGAGGTTCAGATAACCATGCGGAAAAGTTTATTGTCATCACACAAATTTAAGTTGAGTTCGCACTCCCAAAAGGCCTAGTATATAAGACAATGTCGCATATTTATTTCTATAATTCATTCAAGTAAGGCATAATGAAACTAGGCAATAGTTAAGACAAACTTGTGGTGGCACATTACTCAAGGCAGGCAACTAAAGAACAAGTTGCGTTTGATGTATATTTCATTCAAATTAGTATTAAGAATCAGACTTAAAATAGCGTAAGATAGATATTGAATGGAAAATTTTGTTTAGTTGTCAAAGCAAAAACTAGAATTAAGGGCATTAAAAGGACAAACTCTAAGTTGTAGTAATAAACAAGGCACAAATTTTGAATAAAAACCATTTTCATGTTCATTCTAATAAAAGTTTTGTATGAGTTTTGTATTTGTACCAGTATCCCTCAAATAAGACGAATCCTGGAAATCTCTTGAGCTAAGAGGCATTTCTCCGAGGGTATTCCGATTCATTCGGTCTAACACTGGTTGAACGCTTGTATTTCAGAAAGACGAAAAACAAGTGGTTCGTTATAATTTAATACTCAATAAGTGAAGAAAATTTTATCCCTTAGGGCCAGTTAGGGAGGGAGGAGTGAATTTTTTAAAGTGCGAAGAGATGGAAAAAAAATTTATTTTTCAATTCACAAATTCATTCCTCCCACCCTAATTGCGACTACGGAATGAGAATTGTGCCAACGTGTTGAGCATTTAATACACAATGAGTGACACAAATTTCATACCTTAGCGCCTGTTAGGGAGGGAGGAGTAAATTATTGAAAGAGCGAAGAGATTCAAAAAAAAATTTTTTTTCAAATGAATTCTCCAAAGTGCGGAGAATGGAAAAAAATATTTTTTTTCAATTCAAAAATTCATTCTTCCGACCCTAACTGCGACTAAGGGTTGAAATTTGTGCCAACGTGTTGAGCATTTAATACTCAATAAGTGACACAAATTTTATCCCTTAGGGCCAGTTAGGGAGGGAGGAGTGAATTTTTTAAAGTGCGAAGAGATGGAAAAAAAATTTATTTTTCAATTCACAAATTCATTCCTCCCACCCTAATTGCGACTACGGAATGAGAATTGTGCCAACGTGTTGAGCATTTAATACACAATGAGTGACACAAATTTCATACCTTAGCGCCTGTTAGGGAGGGAGGAGTAAATTATTGAAAGAGCGAAGAGATTCAAAAAAAAATTTTTTTTCAAATGAATTCTCCAAAGTGCGGAGAATGGAAAAAAATATTTTTTTTCAATTCAAAAATTCATTCTTCCGACCCTAACTGCGACTAAGGGTTGAAATTTGTGCCAACGTGTTGAGCATTTAATACTCAATAAGTGACAAAAATTTTAACCCTTAGGGACCGTTATGGAGGGAGGAGTGAATTTTTTAAAGTGCGAAGAGATGGAAAAAAAATTTTTTTTTTTCAATTCACAAATTCATTCCTTCGACCCTAACTACGACTAAGGGATGAAATTTTTTGCCAACGTGTTGAGCATTTAATACACAATGAGTGACACAAATATCATCCCTTAGCGCCTGTTAGGGTGGGAGGAGGGAATTTTTTAAAGTGCGAAGAGATGGAAAAAAAAAATTTTTTTTCAAATGAATTCTTCAAAGAGCGGAAATTGAAAAAAAAATTTTTTTTCAAATGAATTCTTCAAAGAGCGGAAATTGAAAAAAAAATTTTTTTTCAAATGAATTCTTCAAAGAGCGGAAATTGAAAAAAAAATTTTTTTTCAAATGAATTCTTCAAAGAGCGGAAATTGAAAAAAAAATTTTTTTTAATTCACAAATTCATTCCTCCCACCCTAATTGCGACTAAGGGATGAAATTTGTGCAAACGTGTTGAGTATTTAATAGTCAATACGTGACACAAATTTCATCCCTTAGCACCTGTTAGGGAGGGAGGAGTGAATTTTCGAAAGAGCGAAGAGATTGAAAAAAAAAATTTTTTCAAATGAATTCTCCAAAGTGCGGAGATTGGAAAAAAATTTCTTTTTCAATCCAAAAATTGATTCTTCCCACCCTAACTGCGACTAAGAGATGAAATTTGTGACAACGTATTGAGCATTTAATACTCAATAAGTGACACAAATTTTAACCCTTAGGCCCAGTTAGGAAGGGAGGACAGAATTTTTTCAAGTGCAAAGAGATGGAAAAAAATTTTTATTTTTCAATTCACAAATTCATTCCTCCGACCCTACCTGCGACTAAGGGATGAAATTTGTGCCAACATGTTGAGCATTTAATACTCAATAAGTGACAAAAATTTTATGCCTTAGGGGCTGTTAGGGAGGGAGGAGTGAATTTTTAAATTGCGAAGAGATGAAAAAAAAATTTTTTTAAAAATGAATTCTCCAAAGGGCGGAAATTGAAAAAAAAATTTTTTTTTAATTCAAAAATGCATTTCTCCCACCCTAATTGCGACTAAGGGATGAAATTTGTGCCAACGTGTTGAGCATTTAATACTCAATAAGTGACAGAAATTTTATCCCTTAGGGCCAGTTAGGGAGGGAGGAGTAAGTTTTTAAAGTGCGAAGAGATGGAAAAAAATTTTTTTTTCAATTCAAAAATTCATTTCTCCGTCCCTAACTGCGACTAAGGGATGAAATTTGTGCCAACGTGTTGAGCATTTAATACACTGAGTGACACAAATTTCATCCCTTAGAGCCTGTTAGGGAGTGAGGAGTAAATTTTAAAAGCGCGAAGAAATTAAAAAAAAAAAAAATTTCAGTTCAAAAATTCATTCCTCCGACCCTAACTGCCCCTGAGGGATGAAATTTGTGCCAACGTGTTGAGCATTTAATACACTGAGTGACACAAATTTCATCCCTTAGAGCCTGTTAGGGAGTGAGGAGTAAATTTTAAAAGCGCGAAGAAATTAAAAAAAAAAAAAATTTCAGTTCAAAAATTCATTCCTCCGACCCTAACTGCCCCTGAGGGATGAAATTTGTGCCAACGTGTTGAGCATTTAATACACTGAGTGACACAAATTTCATCCCTTAGAGCCTGTTAGGGAGTGAGGAGTAAATTTTAAAAGCGCGAAGAAATTAAAAAAAAAAAAAATTTCAGTTCAAAAATTCATTCCTCCGACCCTAACTGCCCCTGAGGGATGAAATTTGTGCCAACGTGTTGAGCATTTAATACACTGAGTGACACAAATTTCATCCCTTAGAGCCTGTTAGGGAGTGAGGAGTAAATTTTAAAAGCGCGAAGAAATTAAAAAAAAAAAAAATTTCAGTTCAAAAATTCATTCCTCCGACCCTAACTGCCCCTGAGGGATGAAATTTGTGCCAACGTGTTGAGCATTTAATACACTGAGTGACACAAATTTCATCCCTTAGAGCCTGTTAGGGAGTGAGGAGTAAATTTTAAAAGCGGGAAGAAATTAAAAAAAAAAAAAATTTCAGTTCAAAAATTCATTCCTCCGACCCTAACTGCCCCTAAGGGATGAAATTTGTGTCACTCAGTGTATTAAATGCTCAAAACAGATGTGTATAAGAGACAGTTTGAATTGAAAAAAAAAAATTTTTTTCAATCTCTTCGCTCCTTCAAAAATTTTGTCCTCCCTCCCTAACAGGCGCTAAGGGATGAAATTTGTGTCACTCAGTGTATTAAATGCTCAAAACAGATGTGTATAAGAGACAGTTTGAATTGAAAAAAAAATTTTTTTTTTTCAATTCAAACTGTCTCTTATACACATCTGTTTTGAGCATTTAATACACTGAGTGACACAAATTTCATCCCTTAGCGCCTGTTAGGGAGGGAGGACAAAATTTTTGAAGGAGCGAAAAGATTGAAAAAAATATATTTTTTCAAATGAATTCTCCAAAGTGCGGAGATTAAAAAAAAATTTTTTTTTTTCAATTCAAAAATTTATTCCTTCGACACTAACTGTGACTAAGCGATGAAATTTGTGCCAACGTGTTGAGCATTTAATACGCAATAAGTGACACAAATTTTATCCCTTGACGCCTGTTAAGGAGGGAGGAATGAATTTTTGTAAGCGCGAAGAAATTGAAAAGAAACATTTTTTTTCAGTTCAAAAATTCATTCCTCCGACTCTAACTGTCACTAAGGGATGAAATTTGTGCCAACGTGTTGAACATTTAGTACACAATGAGTGACACAAATTTCATCCCTTAGCGCCTGTTAGGGAGGGAGGAGTGAATTTTTTAATGTGCGAAGAGATGGAAAAAAAAATTTTTTTCAATTCACAAAATCATTCCTCCCACCCTATTTGCGATTAGGGGATGAAATTTGTGCCAACGTGTTGAACATTTAGTACACAATGAGTGACACAAATTTCATCCCTTAGCGCCTATTAGGGAGGGAGGAGTCAATTTTTGAAAGAGCGAAGAGATTGAAAAAAAAATATTTTTTCAAATGAATTCCCCAAAGTGCGGAGATTGAAAAGAATTTTTCTTTCAATTCAAAAATTCACTTCTCCGACCCTAACTGCGACTAAGCGATGAAATTTGTGCCAACGTGTTGAGGATTTTATACTCAATAAGTGACACAAATTTTATCCTTTAGCACCTGTTAGGGAGGGAGGAGTGAATTTTTGATAGAGCGAAGAGATTGAAAAAAAATTTTTTTTCAAATGAATTTTCCATAGTGCGAAGATTGAAAAATATATTTTTTTTT
>NW_021680920.1:36209-39771 GCF_001412515.2 Diachasma alloeum
TTAGGGAGGGAGGAGTCAATTTTTGAAAGAGCGAAGAGATTGAAAAAAAAATATTTTTTCAAATGAATTCCCCAAAGTGCGGAGATTGAAAAGAATTTTTCTTTCAATTCAAAAATTCACTTCTCCGACCCTAACTGCGACTAAGCGATGAAATTTGTGCCAACGTGTTGAGGATTTTATACTCAATAAGTGACACAAATTTTATCCTTTAGCACCTGTTAGGGAGGGAGGAGTGAATTTTTGATAGAGCGAAGAGATTGAAAAAAAATTTTTTTTCAAATGAATTTTCCATAGTGCGAAGATTGAAAAATATATTTTTTTTTTCAATTCAAAAATTCATTCTTCCAACCCTAACTGCGACTAAGTGATGAAATTTATGCCAACGTGTGGAGCAATTAATACTCAATACGTGACACAAATTTCATCCCTTAGCACCTGTTAGGGAAGGAGGAGTGAATTTTTGAAAGGGCGAAGAGATTGAAAAAAAAAATTTTTTTCAAAAGAAATCTCCAAAGAGCGGAGATTGAAAAAAAAATTTTTTTTTTCAATTCAANGTTAGGGAGGGAGGAGTGAATTTTTGAAAGGGCGAAGAGATTGAAAAAAAAAATTTTTTTCAAAAGAAATCTCCAAAGAGCGGAGATTGAAAAAAAAATTTTTTTTTTCAATTCAAAAATTCATTCCTCCGACCCTATCTGCGACTAAGGGATAAAATTTGTGCCAACGTGTTGAGCATTCAATACTCAATAAGTGAAACAAATTTTATCCCTTAGTGCAAGTTAGGGAGGGAGGAGTGAATTTTTCAAAGTGAGAAGAGATTGAAAAAAAAATTTTTTTTAAAATGAATTCTCCAAACGGCGGAGATTGAAAAAAAATTTTTTTTTTCAATTCAAAAATTTATTCCTTCGACACTAACTGCGACTAAGCGATGAAATTTGTGCCAACGTGTTGAGCATTTAATACTCAATACGTGACACAAATTTCATCCCTTAGCACCTGTTAGGGAGGGAGGAGTGAATTTTTGAAAGAGCGAAGAGATTGAAAAAAAAATTTTTTTTCAAATGAATTCTCCAAAGTGCGGAGATTGAAAAAAAATTTTTTTTTTCAATTCAAAAATTCATTCCTCCGACCCTAACTGCGACTAAGGGATGAAATTTGTGCCAACGTGTTGAGGATTTAATACTCAATAAGTGACACAAATTTTATCCGTTAACACCTGTTAGGGAGGGAGGAGTGGATTTTTGAAAGAGCGAAGAGATTGAAAAAAAAATTTTTTTTCAACTGAATTTTCCAAAGGGCGAAGATTGAAAAATATATATTTTTTTTTCAATTCAAAAATTCATACCTCCGACCCTAACTGCGACTAAGGGATGAAATTAGTGCCAACGTGTTGAGCATTTAATACTCAAAAAGAGAAAAAATTTCATCCCTTAGCACCTGTTAGGGAGGGAGGAGTAAATTTTTGATAGAGCGAATAGAGTGAAAAAAAAAATGTTTTTCAAATGAATTCGCCAAAGTGCGGAGATTGAAAAAAAAAATTTTCTTTCAATTCAAAAATTTATTCCTCCGACACTAACTGCGACTAAGTGATAAAATTTATGCCATCGTGTTGAGCATTTAATACACAATGAGTGACACAAATTTCATCCCTTAGCGCCTGTTAGGGAGGGAGCAGTGAATTTTTGAAAGCGCGAGGAAAATGAAAGAAAAAATTTTTTTTTCAATTCAAAAATTCATTCCTCCGACCCTAACTGCGACTAAGGGATAAGATTTACGCCAACGTGTTGAGCATTTAATACTCAATAAGTGACACAAATGTAAACCCTTAGGGACCGTTATGGAGGGAGGAGTAAATTTTTTTAAGTGCGAAGAGAAGGAAAAAAAAATTTCTTTTTTCAATTCACAAATTCATTCCTCCCACCCTAATTGCGACTAAGGGATGAAATTTGTGCCAACGTGTTGAGCATTTAATACTCAATAAGTGACACAAATTTTATCCCTTAGGGCCAGTTAGGGAGGGAGGAGTGAATTTTTTAAAGTGCGAAGAGATGGAAAAAAAAATTTTTTTTCAATTCAAAAATTCATTCCTCCGACCCTAATTGCGACTAAGGGATGAAATTTGTGCCAACGTGTTGAGCATTTAATACTCAATAAGTGACACAAATTTTATCCCTTAGGGCCAGTTAGGGAGGGAGGAGTGAATTTTTTAAAGTGCGAAGAGATGGAAAAAAAAATTTTTTTTCAATTCACAAATTCATTCCTCCCACCCTAATTGCGACTAAGGGATGAAATTTGTGCCAACGTGTTGAGCATTTAATACACAATGAGTGACACAAATTTCATCCCTTAGCGCCTGTTAGGAAGGGAGGAGTAAATTTTTGAAAGAGCGAAAAGTTTGAAAAAAAAAATTTTTTTCAAATGAATTCTCCAAACTGCGGAGATTGAAAGAAAAATTTTTTTTTTTCAATTCAAAAATTCATTCCTCCGACCCTAACTGCGACTAAGGGATGAAATTTGTGCCAACGTGTTGAGCATTTAATACTCAATAAGTGACACAAATTTCATCCCTTAGCGCCTGTTAGGGAGGGAGGAGTAAATTTTTGAAAGAGCGAAGAGATTGAAAAAAAAATTTTTTTTCAAATGAATTCTCCAAAGTGCGGAGATTGAAAAAAAATTTTTTTTTTCAATTCAAAAATTCATTCCTCCGACCCTAACTGCGACTAAGGGATGAAATTTGTGCCAACGTGTTGAGCATTTAATACACTGAGTGACACAAATTTCATCCCTTAGAGCCTGTTAGGGAGTGAGGAGTGAATTTTTAAAAGCGCGAAGAAATTGAAAAAAAAATATTTTTTTCAATTCACAAATTCATTGCTCTCACCCTATTTGCGACTAGGAGATGAAATTTGTGCCAACGTGTTGAGCATTTAATACTCAATAAGTGACACAAATTTTATCCCTTAGGGCCAGTTAGGGAGGGAGGAGTGAATTTTTTAAAGTGCGAAGAGATGGAAAAAAAAATTTTTTTTCAATTCACAAATTCATTCCTCCCACCCTAATTGCGACTAAGGGATGAAATTTGTGCCAACGTGTTGAGCATTTAATACTCAATAAGTGACACAAATTTCATCCCTTAGCGCCTAATAGGGAGGGAGGAGTGAATTTTTGAAAGCGCAAAGAAATTGAAAAAAAAAATTTTTTTTCAATTCAAAAATTCATTCCTCCGACCCTAACTGCGACTAAGGGATGAAATTTGTGCCAACGTGTTGAGCATTTAATACTCAATAAGTGACACAAATTTCATCCCTTAGCGCCTGTTAGGGAGGGAGGAGTAAATTTTTGAAAGAGCGAAGAGATTGAAAAAAAAATTTTTTTTCAAATGAATTCTCCAAAGTGCGGAGATTGAAAAAAATTTTTTTTTTAAATTCAAATATTCATTCCTCCGACCCTAACTGCAACTAAGCGATGAAATTTGCGCCAACGTGTTGAGGATTTAATACTCAATAAGTGACACAAATTTTATCCTTTAGCACCTGTTAGGGAGGGAGGGGTGAATTTTTGAAAG
>NW_021680920.1:39939-41571 GCF_001412515.2 Diachasma alloeum
ATTCCTCCGACCCTAACTGCGACTAAGAGATGAAATTTGTGCCAACGTGTTGAGCATTTGAAACTCAATAAGTGACACAAATTTCATCCCTTAGGGCCAGTTAGGGAGGGAGGAGTGAATTTTTTAAAGTGCGAAGAGATGGAAAAAAAAATTTTTTTTCAATTCAAAAATTCATTCCTCCGACCCTAATTGCGACTAAGGGATGAAATTTGTGCCAACGTGTTGAGCATTTAATACTCAATACGTGACACAAATTTCATCCCTTAGCACCTGTTAGGGAGGGAGGAGTGAATTTTTGAAAGAGCGAAGAGATTGAAAAAAAAAATTTTTTTCAACAGAAATCTCCAAAGTGCGGAGATTGACAAAATTTTTTTTTTTCAATTAAAAAATTGATTCCTACGACCCTAACTGCGACTAAGAGATGAAATTTGTGCCAACGTGTTAAGCATTTAATACTCAATAAGTGACACAAATTTTATCCCTTCGGGCCAGTTAGGGAGGGAGGACTGAATTTTTTTAAGTGCGAAGAGATGGAAAAAAAAAATTTTTCATTTAACAAATTCATTCCTCCCATCCTAATTGGGACTAAGGGATGAAACCAACGTGCCAACGTGTTGAGCATTTAATACGCAATGAGTGACAGTAATTTCATCCCTTAGCGCCTGTTAGGGAGGGAGGAGTAAATTTTTGAAAGAGCGAAGAGATTAAGGAAAATTTTTTTTTCAAATGAATTCTCCAAAGTGCGGAGATTGAAAAAAAAATTTTTTTTTCAATCTCCGCACTTTGGAGAATTTATTTGAAAAAAAAAATTTTTCATTTAACAAATTCATTCCTCCCATCCTAATTGGGACTAAGGGATGAAATTTGTGCCAACGTGTTGAGCATTTAATACGCAATGAGTGACAGTAATTTCATCCCTTAGCGCCTGTTAGGGAGGGAGGAGTAAATTTTTGAAACAGCGAAGAGATTGAAAAACAATTTTTTTTTTTAATGAATTCTCCAAAGTGCGGAGATTGAAAAAAAATTTTTTTTTTCAATTCAAAAATTCATTCCTCCGACCCTAACTGCGACTAAGGGATGAAATTTGTGCCAACGTGTTGAGCATTTAATACTCAATAAGTGACACAAATTTTATCCCTTAGGGCCAGTTAGGGAGGGAGGAGTGAATTTTTTAAAGTGCGAAGAGATGGAAAAAAAAATTTTTTCTTCAATTCACAAATTTATTGCTCCGACCCTAAGTGCGACTGAGGGATGAAATTTGTGCTGACGTGTTGAGCATTTAATACTCAATAAGTGACACAAATTTTATCCCTTAGGGCCAGTTAGGGAGGGAGGAGTGAATTTTTTAAAGTGCGAAGAGATGGAAAAAAAAAATTTTTTTCAATTCACAAATTCATTCCTCCCACCCTAATTGCGACTAAGGGATGAAATTTGTGCCAACGTGTTGAGCATTTAATAGACAATGAGTGACACAAATTTCATCCCTTGACGCCTGTTAGGGAGGGAGGAGCGAATTTTTGTAAGCAGGAAGAAATTGAAAAAAAAATTTTTTTTTCAATTCAAAAATTCATTCCTCCGACAGAAACTGCCACTAAGGGATGAAATTTGTGCCAACGTGTTGAGCATTTAATA
>NW_021680920.1:41877-41992 GCF_001412515.2 Diachasma alloeum
AAAAAAAAAATTTTTTCAAATGAATTCTCCGAAGTGCGGAGATTGAAAATTTTTTTTTTTTTTCAATTCAAAAATTTATTCCTCCGACCCTAACTGCGACTAAGGGATGAAATTT
>NW_021680920.1:45707-46014 GCF_001412515.2 Diachasma alloeum
TTGAGCATTTAATACACAACCAGTGACACAAATTTCATCCCTTAGAGCCTGTTAGGGAGTGAGGAGTGAATTTTTAAAAGCGCGAAGAAATTGAAAAACAAAATTTTTTTTCAATTCACAAATTCATTCCTCTCACCCTATTGGCGACTAGGAGATGAAATTTGCGCCAACGTGTTGAGCATTTAATACAAAATGAGTGAAACAAATTTCATCCCTTAGCGCCTGTTAGGGAGGGAGGAGTAAATTTTTGAAAGAGCGAAGAGATTGAAAAAAAAAATATTTTTTCAAATGAATTCTCCAAAGTGCG
>NW_021680920.1:47455-49472 GCF_001412515.2 Diachasma alloeum
TTCACAAATTCATTCCTCCCACCCTAATTGCGATTAAGGGATGAAATTTGTGCCTACGTATTCAGCATTTAATACACAATGAGTGACACAAATTTCATCTCTTAGCGCCTGTTAGGGAGGGAGGAGTGAATTTTTGAAAGAGCGAAGATATTTTTTAAAAAAATTTTTTCAAATGAATTCTCCAAAATGCGGAGATTGAAAAAAATTTTTTTTTTTCAATTTCTTCGCGCTTTTAAAAATTCACTCCTCACTCCCTAACAGGCTCTAAGGAATGAAATATGTGTCACTCAGTGTATTAAATGCTCAACACGTTGGCCCAAATTTCATCCCCTAGTCGCAAATAGGGTGAGAGGAATAAATTTGTGAATTGAAAAAAAAATTTTTTTTTCAATTCACAAATTTATTCCTCTCACCCTATTTGCGACTAGGGGATGAAATTTGGGCCAACGTGTTGAGCATTTAATACACTGAGTGACACATATTTCATTCCTTAGAGCCTGTTAGGGAGTGAGGAGTGAATTTTTAAAAGCGCGAAGAAATTGAAAAAAAAAAATTTTTTTCAATTCACAAATTTATTCCTCTCACCCTATTTGCGACTAGGGGATGAAATTTGGGCCAACGTATTGAGCATTTAATACACAATGAGTGAAACAAATTTCATCCCTTAGCGCCTGTTAGGGAGGGAGGAGTAAATTTTTGAAAGAGCGAAGAGATTGAAAAAAAAATTTTTTTTCAAATGAATTCTCCAAACAGCGTAGATTAAAAAAAAAATTGTTTTTTCAATTCAAAAATTCATTCCTCCGATCCTAACTGCCACTAAGGGATGAAATTTGTGCCTACGTGTTGAGCATTTAATACTCAATAAGTGACACAAATTGTATCCCTTAGGGCCAGTTAGGGAGGGAGGAGTGAATTTTTGGAAGTGCGAAGAGATTAAAAAAAATTTTATTTCCAAATGAATTCTCCAAAGTGCGGAGCTTGAAAAAAAATTTTTTTTTTCAATTCAAAAATTCATTCCTCCGACCCTAACTGCGACTAAGGGATGAAATTTGTGCCAACGTGTTGAGCATTTAATACTCAATAAGTGACACAAATTTCATCCCTTAGCACCTGTTAGGGAGGGAGGAGTGAATTTTTGAAAGAGCGAAGAGATTGAAAAAAAAATTTTTTTTCAAATGAATTCTCCAAAGTGCGGAGATTGAAAAAAAATTTTTTTTTTCAATTCAAAAATTCATTCCTCCGACCCTAACTGCGACTAAGGGATGAAATTTGTGCCAACGTGTTGAGCATTTAATACTCAATAAGTGAAACAATTGTTATCCCTTAGAGCTAGTTAGGGAGGGCGTAGTGAATTTTTGAAAGAGCGAAGAGATTGAAAAAAAAATTTTTTTTCAAATGAATTCTCCAAAGTGCGGAGATTGAAAAAAAATTTTTTTTTTCAATTCAAAAATTCATTCCTCCGACCCTAACTGCGACTAAGGGATGAAATTTGTGCCAACGTGTTGAGCATTTAATACACTGAGTGACACAAATTTCATCCCTTAGAGCCTGTTAAGGAGTGAGGAGTGAATTTTTAAAAGCGCGAAGAAATTGAAAAAAATTTTTTTTTTTCAATTCACAAATTCATTCCTCTCACCCTATTTGCGACTAGGAGATGAAATTTGTGCCAACGTGTTGAGCATTTAATACACTGAGTGACACAAATTTCATCCCTTAGAGCCTGTTAAGGAGTGAGGAGTGAATTTTTAAAAGCGCGAAGAAATTGAAAAAAAAATATTTTTTCAAATGAATTCTCCAAAGTGCGGAGATTGAAAAAATTTTTTTTTTTAAATTCAAATATTCATTCCTTCGACCCTAACTGCGACTAAGCGATGAAATTTGCGCCAACGTGTTGAGGATTTAATGCTCAATAAGTGACACAAATTTTATCCCTTAGCACCTGATAGGGAGGGAGGGGTGAATTTTTGAAAGGGCGAAAAGATTGAAAAAAAAATTTTTTTTCAAATGAATTCTCCAA
>NW_021680920.1:49533-49892 GCF_001412515.2 Diachasma alloeum
GCGACTAAGGGATGAAATTTGTGCCAACGTGTTGAGCATTTAATACTCAATAAGTGACACAAATTTTATCCCTTAGGGCCAGTTAGGGAGGGAGGAGTGAATTTTTGGAAGTGCGAAGAGATGGAAAAAAAAATTTTTTTCATTTCACAAATTCATTCCTCCCACCCTAATTGCGACTAGGGGATAAAATTTGCGCCAACGTGTTGAGAATTTAATACACAATGAGTGACGCAAATTTCATACCTTAGCGCCTGTTAGGGAGGGAGGAATAAATTTTTGCAAGAGCGAAGAGATTAAAAAAAATTTTTTTTTCAAATGAATTCTCCAAAGTGCGGAGATTGAAAAAAAATTTTTTTTTT
>NW_021680920.1:50063-50212 GCF_001412515.2 Diachasma alloeum
CCAACGTGTTGAGAATTTAATACACAATGAGTGACGCAAATTTCATACCTTAGCGCCTGTTAGGGAGGGAGGAATAAATTTTTGCAAGAGCGAAGAGATTAAAAAAAATTTTTTTTTCAAATGAATTCTCCAAAGTGCGGAGATTGAAA
>NW_021680921.1:0-254 GCF_001412515.2 Diachasma alloeum
CTCTCTCTCTCTCTCTCTCTCTCTCTCTCTCTCTCTCTCTTCGCTGGAACGCTGAAGAGGGGAGAATGAATGGGGGAACGTAATTCCCCCTCCACACGCAATGGAAGGACGATCAACCGATCGTCTTTCCATCGGTTACAGCGTCGAGTGGCGCGGGGGACGCGCGTCTCGGTTGAAAATTCATCCCTCCCCCCGAATTATAGCTAAGGAATGAAACTTGTGTAACTTATTGAGTATTAAATGCTCAATTCAAT
>NW_021680921.1:406-840 GCF_001412515.2 Diachasma alloeum
GAGTTTCATCCCTTAGCGCCTTTTGGGGACGGAGGGGTGAATATTCGAATGTGCGAAAATTTTATTTCACATGACTTCTCCAAAGTGCGGAGATTGAAAAAAAAAATTTTTTTTTTCAATTCAAAAATTCATTCCTCCGACCCTAACTGCGACTAAGCGATGAAATTTGTGCCAAGGTGTTGAGCATTTAATACTCAATACGTGACACAAATTTCATCCTTTAGCACCTGTTAGGGAGTGAGGAGTGAATTTTTGAACGAACGAAGAGATTGAAAACAAAAATTTTTTTCAAATAAATTCTCCAAAGTGCGGAGATTGAAAAAAATTTTTTTTTTTCAATTCAAAAATTCATTCCTCCGATCCTAACTGCGACTAAGGGATGAAATTTGTGCCAACGTGTTGAGCATTTAATACTCAATAAGTGACACAAATTT
>NW_021680921.1:910-1536 GCF_001412515.2 Diachasma alloeum
GGGATGAAATTTGTGCCAACGTGTTGAGCATTTAATACTCAATACGTGACCCAAATTTCATCCCTTAGCACCTGTTAGAGAGGGAGGAGTGAATTGTTGAAAAACGAAGAGATTGAAAACAAAAATTTTCTTCAAATAAATTTTCCAAAGTGCGGAGATTGAAAAAAATTTTTTTTTTTCAATTCAAAAATTCATTCCTCCGAGCCTAATTGCGACTAAGGGAGGAAATTTGTGCCAACGTGTTGAGCATTTAAGCCACAACGAGTGACACAAATTTCATCCCTCAGCACCTGTTAGGGAGGGAGGAGTGAATTTTTTGAAATGCGAAGAGATGGAAAAAAAAATTTTCAATTCAAAAATTCATTCCTCCGAGCCTAATTGCGACTAAGGGAGGAAATTTGTGCCAACGTGTTGAGCATTTAAGCCACAACGAGTGACACAAATTTCATCCCTCAGCGCCTAATAGGGAGGGAGGAGTGAATTTCTGAACGCGTGAAGAAATTGCAAAAAAAAATTTTTTTTCAATTCAAAAATGCATTCCTCCNGCCACAACGAGTGACACAAATTTCATCCCTCAGCACCTGTTAGGGAGGGAGGAGTGAATTTTTGAAAGAGCGAAGAGATTG
>NW_021680921.1:1708-2033 GCF_001412515.2 Diachasma alloeum
CGTGTTGAGCATTTAATACACAATGAGTGACACAAATTTCATCCCTCAGCACCTGTTAGGGAGGGAGGAGTGAATTTTTGAAAGAACGAAGAGATTGAAAACAAAAATTTTTTTCAAAGAAATTCTCCAAAGTGCGGAGATTGAATAAAAATTTTTTTTTTCAATTCAAAAATTCATTCCTCCGATCCTAACTGCGACTAAGAGATGAAATTTGTGCCATCGTGTTGAGCATTTATTACTCAATAAGTGACACAAATTTTATCTCTTAGGGCCAGTTAGGGAGGGAGGAGTGAATTTTTTAAAGTGCGAAGAGATGGAAAAAAAA
>NW_021680921.1:2221-2786 GCF_001412515.2 Diachasma alloeum
GAGTGGAATTATTGGAGAATCAAGGATTTCCGTCATTGGATTTTTTGGGGCCCTGAAAAGGGCCGTTGGGCTTGAGGATTTGGCCCTGAAAAGGGCCGATGGGCTTAAGGATTTGGCCCTGAGAAGGGCCAATGGGTTCGTGGATGGAGATGGGATGCTCAGCACAGGTTTTCAAATAGACCACCGTCATTTTCTAAGAATAGTTCTGCACGACGAACTATAGCTTGGCGAGCATTCTCCAACTGCTGCTGCGTCAGATCAGCTACTGCTTCATGCAGGCGGGCCACCAAATCCTCCGGATCGTTGACTACATGCGCATAAATTTTTTCTTTGAGATTTCCTCAAAGAAAAAAATCTACGGGCGTCAAATCTGGTGATCTGTGGGAGAAATAGTAATTTGATTTTAAACAGCGCACGATTATTGGAAGATTAGAGATACTCGTCACTTACCGAGGGGGCCAACGAACTGGTCCAGTTCTCCCGATCCATCTCTCTGTAAACCATTGGTTCAGCAGTCCGGTGACTGCTCTGGTGTGATGAGCAAGAGCACCATCTTACTGAAACC
>NW_021680921.1:11129-13322 GCF_001412515.2 Diachasma alloeum
ACTGGTGCTGGAAAGAATGAGCCCTGGCAAGGTGGGGATTCTCTAATGCCCAATGGTGATAATTGTGCATGTTGAAAATTCCCTGCCTTGTGAAACAGGACTCATCTGTCCAACACATATTGAACAGAAAATGAGGATCGCGTCGATGATTCTCGAGGATAAATCGACAATACTCGATGCGTGCCTCAAGATCTCCCGGTATCAGCTCCTGTGCAGGGCACAAATGGTAAGGATGGAAGCCTTCTTCCTTGATGATGCGGAACACCTTGATACTATTCGTATTAAGGTGTGCAGCAATCCTCCTTACACTTGTCGTGGGGTCGTCCTCGATTTCGTTGAGGACTCCCTCTTCCAGGTCATCTCGAGCACGTCCGATAGGACGTCCTTCACCACGGCAAGGAAAAAGACAACCAGTTGCTGCCATCCGCTCATGAAGGAGAGGTAACACCCGATGATCGGGTGCCCGACGATCAGGTTATCTCTCCCTGTACACTGAGAAAAAAAAATTCTAAGAAATAGAAATTCTATGATTGATCGAAATCGTTTATCGATTGAATAGTCGCAAAAGAAAATGCTATTGTAAGAAACAAATATCGATTTAATTTTCATGTTTTCGATTGAAAAACAATCAAATCAGTTGTCTAAACTTTTTGTTTGTTGCTATCTACTTTTCAGTACATACAAAGCAATGTCTGTATTATCAGATATCTTCTTCGAATAAAGCATATAATTATCCAATTTATCAGCGTCACGATATCCCGCAAAAGAATATCTGTTCGATTGAAAGCAGAATTCATAGATGCAATAAAATATTCATTTGGCCTATGAGGAACATATTGTTGGATACTCATTGATGCGAGACTTTCGCGAAGCGCAGTTTCTTGTTTACGACAAACGCAANGTATTCATTTGGCCTATGGAAAATATTGTTGGATGCTCATTGATGCGAGACTTTCGCGAAGCGCAGTTTCTTGTTTACGACAAACGCAATTCTTCATCGTTTGAACTGATTATTTTTCCATTGCAATTGTGAAAAAAAAATTATTTGCGCCAAATCCGAAGCGTTTGAACTAAACCAAAATTGAATTGTATGAAATCGATTTTGTCGCAAAAACAAGTATTTTCTAAATTCGATAGAATAAACCAAATATACTATACTATAACAAAATCGATTTCATACAATCCAATTTTGGTTTAGTTCAAATCGATATTTGTGTCTTACAATAGCATTTTCTTTTGCGACTATTCAATCGATGAACGATTTGGATCAATCATAGAATTACTATTTCTCAGAAATTGTTTTTCTCAGTGTACCTCTCCGCTGCTCGTCTGGCAACTCCACCACACTCACCATACACAAAATGCATATCGCGATATTCTCGAGCAGTGAACGCCATTGGCACGATAAAAGCTACGAACGGAATCACGAGGCAAAATGATCGGAATGGAAATNTACTATTTCTCAGAAATTGTTTTTCTCAGTGTACCTCTCCGCTGCTCGTCTGGCAACTCCACCACACTCACCATACACAAAATGCATATCGCGATATTCTCGAGCAGTGAACGCCATTGGCACGATAAATGCTACGAACGGAATCACGAGGCAAAATGATCGGAATGGAAATTGAGCTTCCCTCAAAAACAATACACGTTCGTCAGTTGATGTTATCATGAACGGCGGAGGGTGGAAAAAAGAGATCAAACAATTGACGCCTTGTACATGAGCAAAAGAGGGTGTGGGTAAAAGAAAGAGGATAAAATTGGAAAAAAACACCAATAATCTCTGCAAAAGGCTTATTTATTTTCTTTCTTTACAGGTAATCGATTTGACAGGAAATTATTGAATATTAAATGCCCTGGAGGGCGACCACGTGCTTTCAAAAAGTCACTCCTCCTTCCCCAGAAGGCGCAAAGGGATGAAACTCGTGTCATTGAATTGAGCATTTAATACTCAATATCTGACACAAGTTTCATTCCTTAGCTACAATTAGGGGAGGGGGGGTGGGATGAATTTTCAAACGAGACGCGCTTTCCCCGCGCCACTCGTCACCGGAGTTCACTAGAGGGCGACCATGCGCTTTAAAAAATTGACTCCTTCCTCCCTCACAGGTGCTAAAGGATGAAATTTGTGTCACGTATTGAGTATTAAATGCTCAACACGTTGGCACAAATTTCATCCCTTAGTCGCAGTTA
>NW_021680921.1:13528-13829 GCF_001412515.2 Diachasma alloeum
AAATGCTCAACACATTGGCACAAATTTCATCCCTTAGTCGCACTTAGGATCGAAGGAATGAATTTTTGAATTGCGAAAAAAATTTTTTTTTCAATCCCCGCACTTTGGAGAATTCATTTGAAAAAAAAATTTTTTTTCAATCTCTTCGCTCTTTCAAAAATTCACTCCTCCCTCCCTAACAGGTGCTAAGGGATGCAATTTGTATGACGTATTGAGTATAAAATGCTCAACACGATGGCACAAATTTCATCCCCTTGTCGTACTTAGGGTCGGAGGAATGAATTTTTGAATTGAAAAAAAA
>NW_021680921.1:15641-40733 GCF_001412515.2 Diachasma alloeum
TCTACACCTCCAACTTGTGAAAAGTGTGATTTATTGATGAAAGTGGAAAATCATCAACAGTCCAAGCTGGGATGGATTTGGAGGTGCTCCTCAAAGGCCAAGAAGAAGAAAAATGTGGAAGATTGTCGAAACAGTGTCAATCCAGCCCGCGGAACTTTCTTTGATGGTCATCATTGTCATCTGAAGATCCATGAAATCCTCGCCATTGTGTTGTGCTTTGTTCTCAAACAAGAGGTGACGAAGGTTTGGCAACATTTGACTAATCTACGACAACACAATGATGGTGAAGTATTGAGTAGGAGTACTGTTGTGGATTATTACAGTTACTGTAGAGAGATTGCTGAAGTCGTTTGTTCGAACACCGATTTTTGTCTTGGCGGGGAAGGAAAAACAGTCATGATTGATGAGACATTTCTTACGAAACATAAGTATCATCGTGGCCGTGTAACTGAGCAAATGACAATCACGGTGTTGGGACTTTATTGCAAGGATGATAAAATCTGTCGTTTTTTCAAAGTTAATGGAAAGAGTAAGGCAGACCTACGGCCTTATATCAAACGATTTGTCCATCCTGGAACTTCTCGTCTCTGCACAGACAGTGCTAAACAGTAATGTGACATGGAGAAAATGTTTCCTGGTCATGCCATCAAGCATACTTCGACGAACCACTCCAAAGGGGAATACGTAGACCCACTAGACCCTCAGAACACCATCAATGATCTTGAGAATCAGAATCGTTGGTTTAAGCATCAAATCAAAAGTCGTAAGACCCCCAAACTTCTTCATCAATACATGGCGTTGTATGATTATCGTCATAATTTTTTGGAAAGGAACTACATAGATGATTAGGGATCTCAAATGATGCAGTTCATTGAGGATATTAAGAAAGTCTATCCAGGGTATGTCGATGGTGAATTGCAAGATGGATTGCAGTTGATGGAATTGGACATTCCAACAGTCGAGTCTGAGAGATTGGAGGACTTGATACCACCATCAAAACGTCATCGTCATATGACTTTTGACGAACTTCTTGATGATGCATCGTCATCAACCGAAGACGATGATGGCTTGAATATTGATGATCCCGAGTTCAATCCAAGCGATTATCAGNTCGAGTCTGAGGGATTGGAGGACTTGATACCACCATCAAAACGTCGTCGTCATATGACTTTTGACGAACTTCTTGATGATGCATCGTCATCAACCGAAGACGATGATGGCTTGAATCTTGACAATCTCGAGTTCAATCCAAGCGATTATCAGTGATTTCTTCTTGCTCTTGCTCTCTTCCTTCTTTCTTCATCCTACGTCTCTCCCTCCTGTTTTGGCTTTGCATCACTATTCTTTGCATTTTTCCTCATTTCTGTTGGTTTCTTTTTACACTCAAACATACATTTACACTGACACATAAACACACATCAACACATACACATGGAATGCTGTGCAGACTTTATTGCTGAAGTCGTTTGTTCGAACACCGATTTTTGTCTTGGCGGGGAAGGAAAAACAGTCATGATTGATGAGACATTTCTCCTCGTGGTGCATTCTGGGTAACGCTAAATTGGTCTGACTAATATTTCCTGGCACTTTACGCATGAAGGAATTTAATCCAAAAACGTAGCTGTTTTTCATGAAAAATCTATCGAATTTCTATTGGAATCTAAATCTGTAAGCGTTTATTTTTCTGTATAACTGATTCTGTTTGGAGTTTTTTTATACGATGTGTTGAGCATGAATTTTATCAGTTTGTCTTTTGGATTTTATTATGAAAAACATGAATGAAAATAACAATGAGAAAAATTGAAAAATTCACATTTTATAATTTCGATGAGAAGAAAAACAAAATCTATAGAATTTTTGTTCCCAAATATTTCTCAACATAGAGACATTAAAATGTTCCATGATCTTTCGTCGAAACGGCGCACAGAGACGTCATTTTCAATAGAATTTGTGTAAAATTCTGAATGAAATTTAATGGAAATTTGTAGAGAAATTGCTGATTTCTTGTATTCCATTTTTTTATTCGTGTAATTCTAAATTTTAAATCGAACTCTGCTAGATAATAATAACTCATGCTTCAATTTTTTGGATTTGCAATTCATCACGTTATGTTGTTTTTTAAGAAATTGCTACAGGCAATATAAGCTTGGAATTATCAATTGTTAAACGATTGAGATCCGAATTTTGAATTTAGGTTTTGAGTTTTTCTGTTTTGACTGTATACAAATGAAAATCGGAATTAGATATGGGGATGTAAGTGTAGGTATTTATGTTCTGAAAATGAATAGTTTCATGAAAACTTTGATATCTTGAAAAAAAAAGCTAAAAATGCTTATATCTCGTGATTTTATGGAGAGGAAATTTTTTCATTATTTTTCCCGTATTCCTGAGGAAAAATGGTACGGAAAACATGTGTCGTACTGTGGCGCCAAAGGAATCGTAATCGTCCCTTGCAATTTTATGACATAATTTCGTGCATGTAAATTGATGTCATGATTCAAGAGAACGGCCGTATCTGAAAAACGACGGACATAATTTTTCCAAATTCTGAAACCGTATACGTGAAGAGGTTGAATTTTCCCGGTCGTCCCTTTCGCAATCAGCATAGTAAGGAATTCTTTATTCCGAAGAGTTGCCTCTTCTACCACTCGAGAGCAATGTCCACTCCATGAATCGATCAACAGTAGACTTTTTGGTTCCACGTGTGGAAACAATACTTCTTCCAACCAAATTTTGAAGTGCTCTGGAATGTTTGGAATACGNCGACGGACATAATTTTTCCAAATTCTGAAACCGTATACGTGAAGAGGTTGAATTTTCCCGGTCGTCCCTTTCGCAATCAGCATAGTAAGGAATTCTTTATTCCGAAGAGTTGCCTCTTCTACCACTCGAGAGCAATGTCCACTCCATGAATCGATCAACAGTAGACTTTTTGGTTCCACGTGTGGAAACAATACTTCTTCCAACCAAATTTTGAAGTGCTCTGGAATGTTTGGAATACGATGAACATTGCAATCAGTGTAAATAACTTGTCACATCTTGTTATACATTAAAAATATCATCTTACCAGAAATCAGTTTTCCCGATTTTGAAGCCGTTACATAAACATTTTAAGGTCTGAATAGATTCTGCTGGACCCTTGGGCCAAACGTTCCGGAGGGTTCCTTGTAAACAATGAAAAGAGGTGACAATAATTTTTCATCAGCAGATATCGTGGGTTGTATCGTATAACTGTGTGTCGTTGATGTTCTAGATTGTACAATGCACGAGACTTCTTTAGACCCCTTGTCCGCCAAAGTTTGTCCCAAATGCGTTTCCACTTGAAAACCACTTTCATCAGAATTATAGATGTTTTGCGAGCCACATATTTCTAAATATGGTTTGATTTTTTGTACGAATTCATTCGCTGTTCTTTGTAAATATTCTTGATTTTCCATTGTTTTACGCATCACGAATTTAGTAATCTTGCGAGATGTGATACGATTAGCTCTTTTGAAGTAATGCAGCCACCGCGGGGAGGCCTTGAAACGAATATCCCCATTTCCAATATCTTTTTGGGCTTGCAGAGCCCATATTCGTAGGCCTGCATCATGAGCAATTAACCCCGCATCAATAGCATTCTTCATATTTTTCAATGTATACTCTGATATATGCTTCAACTTCTCCATATAAGTTCCTCCTTTATTGACTTGATGCGCCAAGCGACGTAATTGTCGGACGGATTTCACTTTTTTGAATCTATTGGTTCTTGGTTTCTTCTTCTTCTTTGATTCTTCTCTCCAGTTCCTTGGTTCGGTTTTTATAGACAGATTTATCTTGGTTTTCTCACTCCTCCAGAATTCAACTGCTTTTTTTAATATTCATAGCCTATAGGTTCGTCATCATCCGAACAACTAACAGGTGATTATTTAAGACGCGGTTGGAATTCTGTATCCTCAATTGGTATCATTTCGATATCTTTATACGCCTCTTGGAAATCGAGAGTGGATTCTTCAATCATTTCCACACCATTATATTCCTCCATAGTTTCTTTCAATATGTTCTCGAAATTAGTTCCCAATTCTCGTTCTTCATTAGTTACAGGAGTTTCCACTAGATTCATAACTTCAAATGTTGCCATGAGGAGCTTAATAACGTTTATAGGATTGAATCTCATGGTGAAAACAATTGGAAATATACAATTAGAAAGAGAATGTTTTCCCGTGATATGTTTATGTAGACTGAACACTGTGCGAAACGGATGAGAATAATATGGCAGAAATATTCGGGGTTCTCAATAATGCATGATTACTGAACTGATATGCTATTTTTGGGTATAGGTGACGTTCGCATGAATATTGTTACTTTGTTTGGATTTATTACCGCTTTCAGAAGTGTGTTAACACCACATATAGTATAATGATGAATCACCTCATGGAACCATTACCCAGCTTTCCCAGACACAAAAATTATAAGATAAATAATACTACATGGAAAAATTCCGATTATTCGGCAATTTTTTTTGTATTTGTGGCTGTTTTTCCTTGGAATAACCACAACATTGCTGCACCTGAAGTAAAAGAAAATTCTATCCCAGTGGATCATTGTTTCTTTAATCTGTTATTGTTGTCATCATAATGCCGGATTCTGAAGGTATATAATCTTCACGTGCAGACTATTAGAATCAAAATTGAAAATTCAAATATTTGGAATCAGTGACTTATAAAAGAAATCAATGTTCTTACTCCACAACTTCGATGCCGAGATAAATGCCAAAAAAGGTATCCTCTATTATTTCATGATCTTCCCGATTTCCATAAAATCCTGAGCCATATATTTTTTTAATAAAAAAAAATTATTTCAAAGGGATACTTCACCCTCCAAATTTCAACTCTCAGAGGAACTATTAATCGTGATTTTCATAATCACTCACGAGCTGTTTATTAGGTGTACAAATTAATAAGGTGCCCCTACATTTCGCGGTTTATAATTGCGTTCAAAAACTCAATATTTCAATATTTTGATAAGGGGTAGTATTCAGTTACCGAAGCAGTAAATACTTCTTACATAACCTTAAAAAATAGTAGTAAACACGATGTCTGTCGATAAGCAACATTTGAGGCACTGCATTCTTTTTGCATTTCAATTAAAGAAAAATGCTGCTGAGGCTACTCAAGTGATTTGTAGTGTTCTTGGAAAAAACGCTGTAACACATAAAACGTGTAAAAAGTGGTACCAGAGGTTTAGAGACGGAGATTTCGATCTTTCGGATCGAGAACGGCCGGGTCAACCGCAAAAATTCGGCGATGAAGAACTCGAACAACTTTTGGCTGAAAGCTTCTGCTCAAAGCCAAACAGCGCTTGCACTACAACTCGGAGTGACTCAATAATGCATTTCTCATCGCCTACATCAACTTGGCAAAATTCAAAAGGAGGGTAGATGGGTTCCTCATGATCTGAACCCCGAAGATAAGGAGCGACGACTGGATACGGCGCTATTTCTCTTCACTCGATTTAAAGAAAAGATTTCTTATACAAAATCATTACGAACGATGAAACGTGGGTGTTATACGACAACCCTAAACGCAAAAAATCGTGAGTGAATCCCAGCGAACCATCGACGTTGACTTCGAAACCCAATGTCTATGTGAGAAAAGTGATGCTGAGTATCTGGTAGGATATGAAGGGTGTGATATATTATGAGCTACTTAGACCTCGCCAAACTGTTACTGGGAAGGTTTATCGATAACAGCTTATTCATTTGAATGATGCATTGGAGCAAAATAGACCATATACTGGCAGCGGAAGTAGACAAGTGATTCTCCAACATGACAACGCTCGACCGCATGTCGCCAAAGCGACTAAGGATATTATCTGTGAATTAGGATGGGAGGTTCTCCCTCACGCGGCTTACTCGCCTGATCTCGCCCCATCCGACTACCACCTATTTCGGTCTCTTCAACACTACCGAGTTGATGAGCACTTCAAAACAATCGACGAGGTCCGAAAAAGCATCGATGAATTTATTGAGTCAAAACCGCCAAGTTTCTTTCGTGAAGGAATTCGTTGATTGCCAGTGAGGTGGAGTAAAGTCATCGAAAATAATGGGGAATATTTCAACCGGTAAATGTCTTTTTGTTTTTTTATAATAAACTTTGATTTTCATGAAAAAAAGCACCTTATTAATTTGTACACCTAATATTATCTCGATGGAATAAATAAATAAGTCCACCACTGTAATGGGTGATATTCCCAAGAAATCATTTTTTATGTATCCCAGAAAATTTCAGTTCTAGCGAAAATCCAACAACACTTATTCTGCATTTTTCCATGTTCTTTCAAAGGCAATTGGTTTTATAAAATTCTGAGACAGTTTTTTTTTTGAAAAACGAAATTTTTATAGGGGTAGTTTACCCCCCAAATTTCAACCCCCGGATAAACTATCAGTTATGATTTTCATAATTCCCCACCAGCTATATATTACTTTGATGAAATGAATAAAAAACTTCACCACTGTGATGGGTGATATTTCCGAGAAATTTTTTTTTTCACCCCAGAAAACTTCAGTTCCGGGGAAAATCCAAAGAAAGGTATTCTGCATTTTTCCATGCTCTTCCAAACGCAATTGGTTTTATTAAATTATGAGCCATATTTTTTTTTGAAAAACAAAATTTTTACGGAGTAGTTTACCCCCTCAATTTCAACCCCCGGAGGAACTATCAATTGTAATTTTTATAACTTGTCACAAACTATTCATTACCGCGATGAACATTTGTAAAAACACCCTCCTTATAGGTGGGATTGAAAGATCACCCCCGAAGGTAGTCACCTGACCATGGTTTCCCCCCCTAAAGCCGCGTATTCGCCGATAAAAAATAATACGTGTCCTTTAGTTTTGAGTCCTCTACACCATATATAAGTGTGATCAAATTCGAAGGGGAACATCTCCCTAGTGTTCCTTGTGAGAAAAAAAATTTCTAATATCTGAAACATATTTTCTTGAGAGAAGTAAATTATTTTCAATGGCTTGAATCTCAGAATGTGTGCACTTCACGAAACTCGAATAAATTTTCATTCATCACTATCGTTCCGCGTTACGTCATGAATATTTAACATATTGCAATATTGAAAGTGCATAACGAAAAAATCATGAAAACAATAAAGACTAGAAGAATGACCATTCTTCTACGCGATTTAAGTAAGTTCATTTGCGACAAAATCATACTTAAATACAAGAATATTTTAAAGCATGAGGCCTTTCTCGGTTTAGGTGAGTTGAGATGCCTGAGAGGATTACGCAATTGAAGAAAATTTACTTGTCTCAAGAAAATATGTTTCAGATATTAGAAATTTTTTTTCTCAGTGTAATTACCCTATGTAAATCACCAATCCGCTTTCCACTGATGCAATTATTAATTTAATTCGTTCAATATTTACGAACATATGCACATATCAACGAACTAGTATGTACATTTTTCGCGTTTCCGTTATCTCCTAAACGAAAACGGTCAGACTCGAGCCATTCAGTTGGCAGCGCAACTGGAATTCTTATTTTTCGCATCCCAGGAATTGCCAACAGTGTCTTACCATGACGAATAGAAGGAAGGAGGCCAAACCATCGATATATAATACATAGACTGCGGGTTCCCTATCCCTCCTGTGTATTGAAAAAAGCACGAAGTGGACAGAGTGTGTTGCGTTTGTCGCCGGTTTCCTTCTCTGTCGACCGGTGCCGTAGAGGGGAATAGTCGCCATTGCACGGTGAACGTATCCCCCACTCTGTGACCGTTCTTGCTCCACTCTGAGAAATATTCGACAAAGAGAGAAACCATCGGCAATACAGCGCTCCTTTTNTGCATCTCAGTCTTATGAAAGGTTCTATCATCCTTTGCTGTAGTGAATTTAGCCTCAAGGACTTGGCGCTATTTCTTATTTCTCTTTTTTTTTCAAATATTTTCCTATCAACCATCAACCAATGGGATAGGAGATTTTTATGAAAATGTTTCTTTTATTCTTTCATAACCCCAGATATTTTTCAACGACAACGCAGCGAAATAGTTAATTGGCGCTTTAAAAAAATTTTTTTTTTTTTTTTATAATACATAGACTATGGGTGCGGGTGCTGGGGGCTGCAAGAAAGAGAAAAGGAGCGCTGTATTGCCGATGGTTTCTCTCTTTGTCGAATATTTCTCAGAGTGGAGCAAGAACGGTCACAGAGTGGGGGATACGTTCACCGTGCAATGGCGACTATTCCCCTCTACGGCACCGGTCGACAGAGAAGGAAACCGGCGACAAACGCAACACACTCTGTCCACTTCGTGCTTTTTTCAATACACAGGAGGGATAGGGAACCCGCAGTCTATGTATTATATATCGATGGTTTGGCCTCCTTCCTTCTATTCGTCATGGTAAGACACTNGGTGCCGTAGAGGGGAATAGTCGCCATTGCACGGTGAACGTATCCCCCACTCTGTGACCGTTCTTGCTCCACTCTGAGAAATATTCGACAAAGAGAGAAACCATCGGCAATACAGCGCTCCTTTTCTCTTTCTTGCAGCCCCCAGCACCCGCACCCATAGTCTATGTATTATAAAAAAAAAAAAAAAATTTTTTTAAAGCGCCAATTAACTATTTCGCTGCGTTGTCGTTGAAAAATATCTGGGGTTATGAAAGAATAAAAGAAACATTTTCATAAAAATCTCCTATCCCATTGGTTGATGGTTGATAGGAAAATATTTGAAAAAAAAAGAGAAATAAGAAATAGCGCCAAGTCCTTGAGGCTAAATTCACTACAGCAAAGGATGATAGAACCTTTCATAAGACTGAGATATGAANATTTTCAAATATTTCCCTATCAACCATCAACCAATGGGATATGAGATTTTTATGAAAATGTTTCTTTTATTCTTTCATAACACCAGATATTTTTCAACGATAACGCAGCAAAATAGTTACTTGGCGCTTTAAAAAAAAAATTTTTTTTTTTTGTGAGAGATTTCAGTTGTTTTTTTAAATTATTTTCTCTATTATTTCCTAATCGACCAGAATGAACTATTCATAAAAGCACTCAGGAGTTTTTCGATAGTAATACATTGCCATAGCTTCTTGACGTTTTTACTATTGTTCCCATTAGATAGCATTCTTTGGGATTCAATCAACAATTCATCGATAAGGATAATTCTGGAAGAACAATGTCTCGAAATGATTGTTCGCAGTTTTACTTTAACGAAGTTTTTTTTTCAAATGAAACCGCTTTGTTCCTCATTTGGCAGTTATATAACGATGTAACAATATTTTATTCGACAATTATGGAAGCGGTAAGATATTATCATTATTTTTTTTCAATTATTCATTTCTTTCCTACTACTGTTACGGTTTCATAGACTCCCTAGTCATCTGCATTGTATCCTTCTGATGTTAGCTTGAATGTCCGTCGGAGCAACACCCAAGCGGTTGAATTAGTACATTTGAAATTTTGTTCTCTGCAAGCTTTCCGTAATTTGTTTTGTATGAGTTTCAACGGAGAATGAAAAGCATTGAAGTGAAAAATCCTATGTGGGTATACAACGTGTAGCTGTAGTTGAGTTCCAATCCAAGGTTATCGTCGCAACATTAAATTATTATTTCGATTTGGATTTAGTTTGTTCCAAAAACAAGAGGTACACATCTTTAGAGTTTCTCGGCCATCGTATTTTTTTAATGCGTGAATCATCCACATGTATCCATTCGCTCTTTTTATCCTTCAACAAACTGGTATAGTGATCATTTATCTGAACATTGCAGTGTAACACGGCACTACTTACACAATAGGATTTATCACATGCATTAACCACGGTAGTTGGAACTGCTTCCAGCTTCCAATTGCTTGTTTTCTGTTTTATATATTTTTTGCTGCATGAGAAAATATCCATTTTGACTATGACAACGGCTTTTGTACTGCTAATCTCTGTTTTACGTGAAAAGTTAGTGACTTGACTACAAGTATCACAATATTGAACAACGTCGGTCCAATGTGAGAATGACTTCTTGATCAACTCATTCAAAGTCTCCGGCTACTTAGTGTCTTTCATTGATAAAGTCATTACAAAATTGTTCTCCTTATGAGTTTTCGTATAACTGCATGCTTTACATCGATCAACATGAATGAACTCTTGCTCGAGGAATTCTCGCAATTGTCCAACTTTGTTATAAATATTTTCCAAAAATATAACTGGATTCTGCTCGTTTTGAAGGCTCAGCGGTCCTTCTATGAACTGCCTCATCACACTTGCATCCAAAACCTCTGATCCTTTCAAGTATTTGCGAAGAAAATCACAGATGACTGCAAGCTCATCTTCGGGACTTTGCAGTATTTCGTGACATATGCTGGGAGAGCCGAAAATACATTGAATGGCTACGTTTGCATAACTGCAGTGGCCATCAACATTACTTAGACCATTAACGGATGTCTTAACATCATGTTTCTTCATATTGACATCCGTCGCGTCAATGAACCCAGTTTCGAAAGCCCATTGGGCGTCCCATTCCTTCGGCCAATATTTATGAGGCAAAAGAATTTGGGTCAAGTCGGATCTGAATTCAGCACGAAGTCTATTGTACTCTTCAATTGCTGCAATAGAAGCTTTTGTTGATGAGGGATCGAAATTGATCAAGTGAACTCCCTCTAACGTTGTTACTCTTGAAAGGGCCACATATGTTTGACCGGAAGAAAATATTGTCTGCCCCACATCAATGACTGCATTGTGCAAACTCAATCCCTGACTCTTATGAATTGTGATTTCATAGCTTAAAGAAATTGGGAACTGTCGTCTTGTAATATAAGTTTCATTCATAATTTCGAATTTCACGTCCATCCGCTCAATGTCACATTCTTGTCCAGAGGCCAGACGTATAGTTATCAACTTTATATGTTCTACAGCTGTATCAATGCATTTAACAACAGAAGTTACAATTCCAATCGTTCCATTGACCAGACCAATGGTAACATCAATGTTGCGCCTGACTATAACCTTGGCACCTATTTTAATTGTTATGATCTTTGCAAGACCAGCAGATGAACGGTCATCTTTTTCCGCCTTCTCAAGGATTTTCATAGCTGTCGCCTTCAGGCGAGGGTTACGACAATCTACTGAATCTTCGGCAATGAGAATAAGTTCATCAGTCGCTAGTTCCTTCAACATGACAGTATTCAAGCATTCACATTGTTTACGCGTAGCTAGTAAACATACAGCATCTGGAGGTAATTTCTTGATGTACGAGGATAAGAGACGAACTCGTTTGGCAGTATTCGTTGATGCAATATCGAATTTTCGAGTTTCTAATAAATTAATGTCTTCAGCTGTAATTGCACCAACTCGTAAACGAGCAAGGATATCCCCATAGGCTTGATCTTTTTGTTGACGCATATTAATGGTTAACTCATCGTACTTGAATAGATCTACCCCCATATTTATGCTGCACATGGATCCCAGCCGTTTTTCTACTTCAACCGATGATAACTTTATATACGGTGGATCTTGGCGAACCGGTGGCAATTGTAATAAGTCTCCAAAAAAAATAATATGTTTTTTACCAAACCAACCATCATTTTCGTCAAATGTGTCAAATATTTCCATAAGCCTTTGATTGATATACAGTAGAGTAGTGTTAGAAACCATTGATATTTCATCGATTATTATGAGTTTAACATCACGCATTTCAGCACGCATAAGTTTCAACAATTTATCCGATAACTGCTTGTATTTTGGAGTGTCATCATGCTCTATCGGGAGTTGGAAATATCTGTGGATTGTCAATCCATTGATATTGAAAGCGGCAATGCCGGTTGGGGCTGTAACTGCTGTTTTCCGATTCATTTCTTTACCAATCCAAGTTCTTATTACTTCAATTAAGAAACTCTTTCCCGTTCTATCTTCTCCGCTGACATAAAGCCGCAGTATTTCATTCTTGGAAGATTTTTCACGTTATCAAAAATTCTCCTTTGGTCCACATTCATTTGAGTTATCATGACTTTCAAATCTGTAGTCTTTCCTACTCTTTCTTCCATATCGTTGAATTCTTTCATAGCCATTTTGCCTTCTTTTGAATCACAACCGACTTCAATTTCAGGAGATTGAGTCATCTCGCTTTCAGGTTTGTCGAGTTCATCACGGATTTGTTCCATAATGTAATCCAATCCTTTTTGGAAAGCTTCCGCCTCATTATGATACTCACAAGCTTTAGCGAGGAGTTCTTTCTCATTTTTAAAAGCTTCAGTATAAGTTGTAAAATCTTTCCGCAATTCATCTATATCCCTCCATGGTTTGAACAGTAATAGCAAGGTGAAAAAATATTTTTCCGGCTCAGGATTAATGTTGTGTCTCCAGTGATTAATCAAATAACCTCGATCACGTCTTTTCAAAAATAATGAAGCCTTTAACGTATAGTACTCAACCCCTTCAGTTTTGGGTTTTGTTCGAACAATATCATACCATTTACAAAAGTCAAAGACATAAAAATTGGAGTTCTTTGGGGCGATTTGGATAATGATCATCAATGAATGATGGACAAAATATGTCAGTGGATTCTTTGTCCAATTTTTCAATTTCATCATAAGTCTTGACTTTTCGATTTCGGACCATTCTGACATCTAACCATTTAATTGTGGTGTTTGGATCAGTTCCATATAAAGAAATTCCCAATAGCGTATCAGCAGTCTCGAGAGCTCCGAGCTCACGATGTTGGAGTGCCCGCATCCCCATGTTCCACAACTTCTGCCTTACAGTTTTCGTAGACGTCGCTTCCTCAATAACAGTAGACGTTTTAGATATTTCATATTTAGTAGAATACTTCATACAGTACTGAGTTAGAAGCGATGAGCTTTCTCCAATAAACTGAATATCCATATTACCTTCCCATGCAACGAGAATTGCTGGGTTGTAATCATTAGTAAAAATTTCCCCTTTGCCCCGAAGGAGATCGTAGAATCTTGATTTCGTTTTCAATTTCTTCCTCCCAGCAATTGAAATGGCAGGGTCACGCAGTATGAATTTGTCTGTTTCTGGACGCGGAAAACCAAATCGACATTTCTTCGTTATTTTTCCAGACTTTTCTTTTTTCCATCGTAAGCAGTAACTGTTATGATTGTGCTTCTGATGCGTTGTAACACGGCGGTATAAAGTTGGAGAAATATTTTTATTGGGTGTAGTGCAAGTCACATATGTCATAACAAAATCGGCTACTTCATCATTAGAATTGATACCAACAACAGGTGCACCGTCAACCCATATGAGTAAATGGAAATGTTGAGTTCCACGTCCTTGGTACTCTCTTCGCCAAAAGTAGTGTTTGATTTTTCCAATAGGATGATCATCGGATAAGAGAAAATCGAGTAGAGCATGAAACTTCATGTCGAGAAATCTAGATACAGAGACAGGATCTGCTGCAATGACTTCACCATCAGTCAATTTATCAAAATATGGAGCACTAATCTTGCGCAGATATAGAATCATATCTTTCCATTTCCATTCTGCAGCACTCACGGTAAGGAACCATGTAGCTGGTCCATAATGTCTGGCCATACACCTTAGATTGTTCCGTGGTTTACGCCAATATTGTTCGGAATTACGAAGACGTTCGAAAATCGTGTTCATATTATCTTCTACGCCTCCGTTTCGTATTTATTGCAAATAACTATCAGCTGTGTATTTCTGACGTGGATTTGTTACGTGCAAGGTATGATAAATTCCACTGTTAATTTGTCTGATATTGGTGTTATTTAACAAATACAATAAATATTGTTGATTCAGTCGAAAACGGGGAATCTTTGAGCAGAGTCGCATTTTTATATATTCTTGATCCATAATATGTGTATTGCGTTCTTCACCTTGTCCATTTTTGCCATATGGATATAAATCAGGAAAGCATAACAAATCCAAGTTCTCTGTGTTATAATTTAACGGTATATCTCGTACTTTTTTCATCTGATACAAATTACATGCCGTATCATTCACACGTTTATCGTGCATTGGATAAACTGTATATTGCTCGAACCGCTGAGTAGTATCAGAAATTTGAGTTACCATGGGCGATGGTTTGGGACGATCCATATTAGCACCAGACAAAGGCATGCCGTCCTCCCTATTCTTTTTTCCTCGCTTGTCATTTAATGGCTGCTGTTTATCTTCGTTATCTACAACAAATAATGATTCCTCTTCTCTAGCTTTTTCGTTCCCTTCTGCTACTTCACTGACTTTAACAATTGAATTTGGACCGCTGACGTCATAATCATCATCTCCATCGCTTTCGCCAGATTCTACATGATATTCAACATCGTCATTAGTTAACCAGTTTATTAGATTTTTAGCTGATTCTGGCAATTGGATATGGTCATAAAGTGGATTATTAGATCTTAACCATTTCAAGGCTTTGAATACCTTTTCCATGTTGACTAATTTTTGCCATACAACACTCGCTTTGGTAGGCATTCCTCGAATTAAAATATACAACTCATGATTTTTATTGATGGGATCCATTGTTGATGCTATCTTATTAAGAGTTTCTTCCATTGGTAATGGTAAATGAAATGTTTGGTCCACTAGTTTTTGGATTCGCGTAGTATGTGGTATATTTTTTTTCTGTACCGTTCCGGCTCTTTGCACCACTTGAAACACCTTCGCCCTTTGAATGAGTATTCTCTCATAGTCATTCAAGTTTCGTATTTCTTCCGGAACATCACCTACAATTTGATTATTCAATATGCAAGTTGGTGGTAGTTTATTGCTTCGGAATTTATCCAAGCCATAGGAGCATATGTAGTCACTGAGATAAGATGGCTCCTCCTCAACTTTCTGCTTCAAATTATTCCAATGCACGCATTGTATTTCACTTCTTAAATTTTCGATAACTCTGACGGCACTTCTGGAATTAAGTTTCTGACATGAAATGCATGGATATTTGGGTTCTCCCCGTTGAGCCATTGCTATAAAACTTTTTTTATATTTGTTCTGTATCAAATCTTCATCCAAATTGTCAATTCCTGTTACAGAAGAGTCGAAGGATTGTCCTGATCTCTTCATATCATTAGATATTTTTCTCAATGTATCTAGGTCCATCGTTTCTAAAGCGTTATCTAGATATGAGTTAGTTTCCCAAAGGTTTCATTGGATTTGTACAACAGTCTTTTCACCGTCCTTACAGTTGGGAAGTGAGATGCCAACATTTCGACAGAGAAGAACAATGACTTACAAGGATTCTGATCCATATAACAGTGGGCCAAGTGGCCCAGTTTATTTTCTGAATGCTTGAAGAAGCAATTCCTCAGAAATTCTGGAAGAGTACGTAATTTTTGTACTGCCAAAGATTCAAGAAATTTTTGATAATCTCTAAGGACATCCTCATCTTTCAGACCTTGACAATATACGTCACATACCCATTTGGTACGATGCATCCTATCTTTAATTGCCGGCAATATATTCATCGCTTGTCCCTTCAGATTCATTTCTATTGGAAATGTTTGAGGTATGTTGAATGCATATATCATTTCATGAAAGTATGATTCTGTAGATGATGTATGTCTCGATGTTCCACAGAGATTCGTTGCTTTATTTTCTTTCTTGTTACCATTCATTTTGGTAAGATGGTGGTCTGCAGTTTTACCTAGTGTATCCAACCAGCGATTCAAGTCTTTTATATGTCTTCCGTTGTTCCATGGACCATTTCACAATTCTCTGAGCTTCCAAACTGCTTTCTGCTGAACTTGTTTTACCGAATGTCGTGATAATGTTCTTCAATTTTTCAGCGTATTGTTCTGCGCATGATTTTGTCGCAATAGTTTCTTGCTCAATTCTTCCATCTGTGCACATCGCTTTCGCAATTTTTCTCTTAGCAACTTTCTTCGATCCTTTTCCAGTAGATTTCTCATCATCAACACATTTTTCATTTTCCAATACTGTTGGCGACTTTTCTTCAAATCTCACTTTCTTTTTCGGCACACCAGCAATTATCTCCCGAGCTGTTTTAGAACGTCCAGTATTACGAGGAACTTTGTCATCGACTATTTCAATATTGACCACCTCTTCCTTATTGGTTACAACCGAATTCAACAACACTGATTGAACATTGATTTCTGCAGGATTCTCATCCGGCTGACTTTTGGTAACAAATCCTTCTATATTTCCTGTTGTATTGTCGAGTTTCCGATCGTTTTCAGTATTTTTAGCCTTTTCAATACAATCATCTAGACGTGAAAACTTCTTTTCAGAACGATTGCGTTGACTTAATGCCTTTCTTTTTTTCTGTTGGATCTCTTGTGAAGAAAAAGATTTTGACTTATTGAGATTAGATATGGTTGGGAACCGCCTGATCTCCATAGTTTGAAACATGTCGAGTAAATGCCCGCGCATTAATGATATTTCACATTTAACAAACTCTGGTTTTTCTCTGAATAATAGGGTTACTGCAAAAGCTATAGAAAAAACGGCACAGTCAACCGCGTTACACTGCGCTTGTACAGTTTTGAATCGTACTGAATTGTTCGAGACATTATAGAATAGATAGAGGTGTTGCAGAAATACCAAGTGATCATTGTATAACAAACGACTGTTCACTGAGTCATAAATATTAATGTATTGACCATCATAAAAACTACAAATCCAATGACCCTTTTTCCCGCTAATTTTCTCATCATTGCTGTATAGAATCTGGATATGTTTCTGAGTAGAAGGTATTGGTGTGATCCGCTGAGGTCTTTGTACTAATAGAGTATCTTGATGGCAATAATCTGAATATTTCGCTAATAATCGTCCTAAAAAGTGTATATGGTCCTCTGTCAGTCATTCATTATTAGAAATCATGTCCATCCGTTCAGCACGCAATGGTATCAAGCTATGATTCTTCGCATTACGAGGTTTTTTACTGGAGGGAAGGCTTGTATTACTATCATTGGATAATTCACGGATAATACGCTTCAATGGGAGTTTTTTTGCCTCACTCATATTAACATCCATCGCATTAAATATACTCTTATCTTCATTTAATATATTCTCATCAATTTTATCCCAATTACTCTTTTGATGATTCAATGGTCGATTCTCCTTGTTCACATTCAATAATATTTTTTTCTTCATGACTGGATTACTAGCGATTTGAATAGTCCGTTTCAGAGAATTCTTAGGATGCGTTGGAACCGAGATAGTTGGAAATCTGGAAATTACTCGAGTGTCAAATATTTGCAATAAATGGGTACGCATTTTCCCTACGTCATATACAATTAGTTCAGGATCATCTCCAAACGCAATAGAAACCGCGAAAGCAATAGCGAAAACGCAACAATCCCACCAATTCGGTTGCTGTTGAACTTTGCAAAATTTGATATTTATATTATCCATGGAATGCGAAGGATATAAAGATTGGAGAGACCTCCGGTGGCATTCCTTAAGCTGACATGAATTCGCAGAATCATATATAAAGATAGATTTGGTATCAAACAATGTGCAAATCCAGTGCCCACCGTGCACTTTCCAAACATCTTCATCTGATAATTCTCCACGCAAACTGTGGAGTATATGTACATGCCTCTTATGAGGATTGATTGGTTCCATAAGTTCTGGGATTGCGAATTTCCAGGAATCACGAAATTCGAATTTAAACTGTTCATGTAAGAGACGTGCGCTATAATCGATTTCGTCGTCAGACAACCATCCATCTTCTCCATTCGCTAATGTTATCCGACGATTGAAGGAAGGCATGGTGAATTAAAATGAAATTTGATATTTATTTGTTTGTTGATTTTTATTTATTTGCTGAACAAACAAGCTAGTAACTTAACTGATAACTTAAGACCAATTTTTTTCTCACACAGTTCTAAATTAGTACAATCAGTTGATTAAATTATTGTTCACTTTGTTTATTGACGTTATGGTTCGAACTTGAGAAAAGTTAACTATGATCAACTCATCAACTCAAGTATACAGCTGGAGTGTAATAACCACTGCCCTGAGTTTTCGAGAGGAGGTGAATGAAATAACTGGCATAAATGAGCTGGTAAAAGAAACAGCTTGGACGAGCTGGTAAAAGAAACAGCTTGGATGAGCTGAGGAGAGCGACAGCTTCGATGAGCTTAGCAAAAGAACAGCTTGGATGAGCTGAGGACAGAGACAGCTTAGATGAGCTGAGGACAGAGACAGCTTGGATGAGCTGAGAAAAGGAAAGGCTTGAATTAGCGGAAGAAAGAAACAGCTTCAACTAGCTGAGAATGGAGACAGCTTGGACAAGCCGAGAGAAGAGACAGCTTGGATGAGCTGAGAAAAACGACAGCTTGGATGAGCTGAGAAAAACGACAGCTTGGATGAGCTGAGGAAAGGATCCGCTGGAGTGAGCTGCTGCAGATCAGCTCTCGAGATTTGGAATGATTAGAAGAGAGAGAGTTCACGCAAAACTCAACAATATATTGATAAGAACTTATTCTATCCAATTGGGAAATTGAAAAAGCTGAATTTTGAAGGATCACTCCTGGATGAATTCTGGTAGAAAATCTGACAGCTTATTCGAAGTCAATAGGAAACAATGAAAAACCTGGCAAGAATCCTAATGATAACATATGAATCATTGGAAAAAAAAGAATAAATGATGATAATAGAGGAAAAAGAAAGAAAATCCATAATGGAAGAAAAGAAAGTGAGGAAAAAGAAAGGATAAAATAAATCATTTAACAGAAAAAATGAGGAACGAAGAGAAAATAGAGATGGATGGAAGTTTCGGTACAAGTAAACGAGAAATAGTGGAAGGAACGATACAGAAAAAAAGAAAAGAAGAAAAAAAAATAGGTTGTAAACCGTTGGAAAGTCCTGTTGGGTCAGTCGTCCAATGAGATCCCCTGTAAATAACACAAATGACTGTTCAGTATACTCCACAAAACCCGGAGTATCACGAACTCACCGACAATTCCAATTTTGTGTTGATTTTTCGAGACTTCTGGTTGAGACGGATAAACAAACAAAACATCAGTCACTGACAGTGATTTAATTAGGAGGAATCATTGACAGGATCGAACCTAGTCGCCACCTAGTGTCGAAAAAGGAAACTTGGCTCTAAATCATTCGCAGTTGGAAGTACATTAAGGCCGACATACAATGAAGAAGAATAAGGCGCAAATATTAAAAAAAGTGCAAAGGAATTAGAAACATGATCATTTTTTATGCATGACTGTAATTAATTGATACTCAGTGCTTCTTCCGTGTTTCAATTTGTTTTTTTGATACTTATGGTTTCAGTGATCAAAGTAATGGTCGATTGAAAAATTGCTAGTTCGACTTATATTTTTCGTAGAAAAGCTCGTATATTTTTCAATAAACAGATATGTTTTTTAATCACAAAAAAAAGCATTTCGGTATTACAAGATCATATTTTTGAAAAAACTTTCATTTTTAGAGCTATTTTTTGACGAGAACTTCTTTCCATTATCCGCTATAATAGAGACTGGATGAATATGCCATCGATCCAATTATTTCGAGCCGACCCCGACCATACATCCTTATAGGAAAACCTGAAACAGAGAATGCAAATTAATTTGTTTTTTAATGGATTTTAATTGATGACGGAGAGACTCACTTTGATGAATCATAGGAATGTTCATTTTGGTCGAAAAATGCTGCACCCAAAAATGCTGTAGAGTCCTTGCGAGAAAATCTGGAAAGAGTAACATATGAATTATAAAGTTGATATGTACTGATACAAATAGAGATATTGAAAGACGATAAATTCGAACACTCACCTCTTGAAATGGTTGAGGAGAAAAAAGAGAAGGGCGATGCCTAGGAGCAGGGAGAGACTTCGTAAACTTCATAAAATTTTCAATCATAATCTGAATCCGTTAGAAATCATTAAACTCATGAGAAACTATTTTCTTGTCAATTTCTCTCGAGACGAAGAATTTCACATGTTATTCAAACAAAATCTTTCTTCTCAAGAATAAATGACGAGGGAAACGTTAGAAATGAGCCGAATGAATATCTAGGCTCAACCTTTCAGATTAACTGATTCAGAAAACGTTTAGAAAAACTATGAAGTTCAACGACAAGCACGTTGATGTCCAAGATCATTAACGACTGTAATTGTGATAAATAATTGGACCACCACCGTTTCCACCTCGTGGTTCGACATCTCTCCTCTGGTGATATCTGTTTCTCCAGTATCTGGAGTAAGACAAGAGAAAGTTTCTATGCAGATTCATTCAACTCATGACAATGAGTGAGAAAATTTAAACATAGATGTGTGATCAGAAAAAGAATTCAGTAGTGAATTCGGGTGGAATCATTTTGACTTGACCATTAGTTTTAAAGAATAGCTTGGAAGTGAAGGGAGAGCGATATTCTAATTGGAAGTATCTTTGTAGAGAGAAATGAGAGTCAGAAGAAAGATTTTCATGAACAACTCGCTATTTGCATAGATCCAGCGATATCTATAGAAAATTAATTAAGAATAAACTGGACTTGAGTATTTTAAAATATTTTAATAATGAACAATTACATGAGCTCGCTCAACGAAAGAATTTCGAAAAGTTTATAATATCTCTGAACACACCTGGATACGGGGAAAATAAAAATGTATAGAAAAACTATAGCTTATAAAGAAAAATCGAATTAGCTATACAATTCAAGAAGGTATCTATCGAACTGATATGAAAAATTCTATTGATTTCTCGTCGATTCTACTGAACGATTCCAGCTTTTCTACGCGTGTCTTCAACAGAAATGTTCAATAGAGAATGTTTTCAAGAGTAAATCGATGAAATCGAACACTTTTATATAATTTATTCTATACATTCATTCCATACAAACATTTTCTATCGGAAACTCCTCGACTGTCATTGTCTAAGTTCCTTAGATTGAGATTTATAGTGCGATAGAGTGAGAAAAACTTGGATAATCGATGTCGAGGAACGCTGATAGAAACTATCTTGATAGAAAAAGTTGTATGGAATTATCTAATTCTCCTAATTTTCCCTAGAAAATAATTCTCATTGGACATTTCCTATGAAAAAGAAGCGCTGTAAACCTTTTAAATTCGTAGATGAAATCTACGAAATCTTCATGTGGCTAGGGGGACACTATTTTTTTAAATTGAAATTTGCAAACTCGTGTTGAATAGTCAGTAGAAACAAGAACGAAAAAAAATTCATAGAAAAACCTAGCGAATTTGCTTGAAATTCGATTTGATTTCTATCAAACTATCTATTAGTTATCTTCTGATTCTATTTGAAAATTCCGCAGCTAATCTGTCCGGTTTCCTTTTACTAGGAAAGTTCAATGGAAAATTGATTAAAATTTTCCATGTATTTTTATTTCAATTTTTTTTCTTCATGAAATGAGAAAAAAATGGGAGTGAAAACATCGAAAATTCATATCAGGAAATTCAATAAAGAATGTTTCTACAGAAGAAAGTGCATTTTGAGACAAAATATTACTAAAGTTTTCTATGGATATTTTACGTACAAAAAATTCGCTAAGTTTTTCTATGAGATTTTTTCATGTATGCAGTCCGTAGAGAATTGAATTGTGGGAACTTTCACGGCGTTACGTAGATCCAAGTTACGCCCAGCTCTATTTCTCCCACCATTCCTTCCAACTCCTGGATTGAATCTCCCGTTACCTCCATTACCTCTCCCGTTCCCTTCATGAATTCTCCCGTTCGCTTCATCGCCTCTCCCATTTCCCTGCCTGTGGCCTTGATTCCCTCCCCTGCCTGCAACGTTACCTCGTTCATTCTCCCTCTACCTTTCTCCGCCATCGTTCTCTCTGCCGCGATTATCCTGTCTTCAGTCTCTATGAGCCTGCATGCCACCACGGTCTCGTACATTCCCTCCTTGCCCATCGTTGCCTCTATCATTCTCTCTCTGCCCTCCTTGCTCATCATTGCCTCTTGGATTCTCTCCCTGGCCTTCATTCCCTCCAGCATTCAATTCATTGCCGCCAGCATTCCCTCCATTGCCTCCAGCATTCTCTCCATTGCCTCCAGCATTCCCTCCATTGCCACCAGCATTCCCTCCATTGTCTCCTTCATTCCCTCCTTGCCCTTCTTGCCCGTCATTCCCTCCCTCTCTGCCTCGTCGATGCTCATTCAACCTCAGGAGTAACTCTACTCGCTCTTGAAGATTTGCAATGATCCTCAGATACAGATCATCCCCCTGACCTGGACCTGGCTGGGCTGGAACCTGCTGAGCTTGATTACCGTCTTGCTCCATTTGCGGTGGTGGTGGTGGTGGTGGTGGAGGTGGTGGTGGTGGTGGTACTTCTGGTACGATTGGTACTTCTGGTACGATTGGTACTTCTGATACGATTGGTCCTTCTGGTATGATTGGTACTTGTGGTACGATTGGTGCTCCTGGTGCTCGGGGTGATCGTGGTGCTCGTGATGATCGTGGTGCTCGACCTGATCGTTGTTGCTGAGGTTCAGTGATTGGAAATTTAGGAAAACAAAAATTAGTCAATTCTATCTTTTTAGCATTATCAAATAGTTCTACGGAAATATGTCAGAATAGCTTTTTTTTAGACGCTTTTATTCCTCACACAAAATATCTTCTGAAAAAATCCAATAGAATTTTTTAGCGAATTCGGTAGAAAATTCTATTCGACTCGAATTCTATAGAGTTTCTATAGGATTTCTATTGTAATTCTACTGAAAAATTCTGCTTTGTGCTGATTCTATTGGATATTCTATAGGCAGAATTAAACAGATTTTCCATTTTTGTTGAAATTTTTCTATTAGAATTAATTTTCACAAATTTTCTAAGTTTTTTTCACTTAGATTCTGTAATGTAAGACGAAACCGAATCGGGCGGAAAAACTTAGAAAATTAGTTGAAAAATAATTCTTATAGAAAAATCTCAATGGAAAAATTATAACAGAAATTCAAAATCCATTGAATTTTGCCTGTAGGATATCTCATAAAATCAGCGCAACAAACAACCAGAATTTTTCAGTGAAATTTCAATAGGAATCCTACAGAAACTCTATTGAATTTATATAGAATTTCAATAAAATTTTCTATCGAATTTGCTAGAAAATTCTATCGGATTTTTTCATACGTTTTATTACCGAGGTTTTCGAACAGTGATGAACAATTTACATTCAGGGGAAGCGAATAGATTCTTACTTGAGTTTTATTCGGCCCAAAAAAATCGCAAGTTCAGAAAGTTAAAAATGGATAATCATTCTACTTTCAATAATAAAAAAAAAATATTTGTCTTAAAAGGTGAATCATTCCTACGAGACGGCATTTTCGGGGTGATTAATTTGATTTACGAAACATGATCTTTCTAAATCGCATGATTGCTATCTCATCATCATTATTATTCTATTTGTAAATCAAGTTATTCATTTCGATTATTGAATAGTTAGAACGAGAAACTAGTGCTCCTCATTTTCTATGAAACCACAATTTTCCGGGAGCCAAATACGTATGACTTCCTTCAATTGGTCAGCACTAGATTGTATTTTTTCTCTTGTAATTTTCAACTTGTCATTTTCTTGGTTGAAATAAGATGTATCGATTTGAAAAAATGTTGATGTTCATTCGGTGGAGGAACGAACGAGATGAATGCTAGGGATAGAACTTTGTCATTATTCATCTGACTAACAAGCAATTTCAGAGAACAAAACGAGGCTTCCATTCGAAAGCAAAAAAGTCAGGACTTTTCTGCATGTAATGAGAGATTTTTTTATTCAGAATAGATTATAAAACTTATTTTTTGATGAGTGATAATTTGTTCTATAAGAAATGGTAGATTATCCGATGAATTGAAATTCTTTCAAATAATTTTTATTGGTGTATTGAACGTGATTCATTCCCCTGGATGAATTTTTTATTTTTACACATCATTATTCCTGATGAATTGATTCCACAGATTCAACAGATCGTTTCATTCTACATCATAACCTTGAAATATTACGTGGACCGAACATGAATTCCAACCTCCACAGAGTAAAGGACGAAACGAAAAACTCGAAAAATTATAAATTAGATTGTTCCAAATTTTTTTATCGTGTACAAGAATTCATAAAAAGAACAATACTTACGGAATATTCGCCAATGTTGAGATCGTTGGAAGTGTCGTTGTGTTCTCTCGCCATCGGGCCAAAAACAGCTGATAAATATTGTCCATCGGTCACTGTTCTCAAGGCGCCTGCGCACGCGTGCGTATCGTAACTGAACAAAATCACTGGGGCCAACTTTTCGAGCACTACTGCCAACTTGAAAAAATGATTCTGGCACTCGAGATAATCGAAATCCTGAAAAATGGGAATAGAAATATCGCAATGCTCGTATCTTCTTCTAGATATGTCGAAAACAAAAAGTAATTGCGGAATCGAGAAGGCCATGTGCGATTTATACAGTGAAACTGCTGTTAATTTTCACATATTTTGCTGCGATCAGATGTTATTGAGGAATTCTTATTGGGTGGTAGTGGGGGGGGGGGGGGGGNGGGGGGTAGTTGCGTCGCGTATAGATACCCGCTAACGCTCGGCCTATTTCGTCGTCGAGTCGAAGTGTTTTCGAAAAAGTTACTTGGCCGATACGCTACCGCGTATCTCGATGTCTATGGGCCAAACAGAGGCTGGCGCGACCTGGCGGACCCCTGAAATCATGTGAAGCAGCATGTAGTTCACATTGGTTCCGATGGTGGCGGTAGTAGTCACTCGCGTGGTAAAACAAATTATTAGCATTGTGAAATTCATCGTACTGAGAATTCCAATCCCGGTCAGTGCAATAATGTGATAATTATATTAATTCCTTAACAAATATATGTAAATACCCTTGAATTAGATGGGTGACTTGATTTTTACAGATTTTTTCGTCGAGCTTAAAATTATATTTAAAATAGAAATACAGGGTGTTTCAGAAGTACATGTACATCTGAACACCCTAGGATCAGGGGGTGATTCTGAGCAGAAAAGTCCTCTTGCACTTTTTGATCAGACTCACCCCTAAAAAGTTATTGGCAATTAAGGGTGGGCCAATGGGGAGTGATTTTTAAGCGGGCGCACATCCATGTGATATGCAGCATATGTGTGTGTGCCCGCCCCACCATTCTACGAGACAAAAGAGCGCAACGATATTGCTCTCTCTCTCTCTCTC
>NW_021680921.1:40843-43141 GCF_001412515.2 Diachasma alloeum
TTTCCAATGGTTACAGCGTCGCGTGGCGCGGGGAACGCGCGTCTCGGTTGAAAATTCATCCCTCCCCCCGAATTATAGCTAAGGAATGAAACTTGTGTCACTTATTGAGTATTAAATGCTCAACACGTTGGCATAAATTTCATCCCTTAGTCGCAGGTAGGGTGAGAGGAATGAATTTTCGAATTGAATTTTTTTTTCCATCTCTTCGCACTTTAAAAAATGCACTCCTCCCTCCCTAACTGGCCCTAAGGGATAAAATTTGTGTCACTTATTGAGTATTAAATGCTCAACACGTTGGCATAAATTTCATCCCTTAGTCGCAGGTAGGGTGAGAGGAATGAATTTTCGAATTGAATTTTTTTTTCCATCTCTTCGCACTTTAAAAAATGCACTCCTCCCTCCCTAACTGGCCCTAAGGGATAAAATTTGTGTCACTTATTGAGTATTAAATGCTCAACACGTTGGCATAAATTTCATCCCTTAGTCGCAGGTAGGGTGAGAGGAATGAATTTTCGAATTGAATTTTTTTTTCCATCTCTTCGCACTTTAAAAAATGCACTCCTCCCTCCCTAACTGGCCCTAAGGGATAAAATTTGTGTCACTTATTGAGTATTAAATGCTCAACACGTTGGCATAAATTTCATCCCTTAGTCGCAGGTAGGGTGAGAGGAATGAATTTTCGAATTGAATTTTTTTTTCCATCTCTTCGCACTTTAAAAAATGCACTCCTCCCTCCCTAACTGGCCCTAAGGGATAAAATTTGTGTCACTTATTGAGTATTAAATGCTCAACACGTTGGCATAAATTTCATCCCTTAGTCGCAGGTAGGGTGAGAGGAATGAATTTTCGAATTGAATTTTTTTTTCCATCTCTTCGCACTTTAAAAAATGCACTCCTCCCTCCCTAACTGGCCCTAAGGGATAAAATTTGTGTCACTTATTGAGTATTAAATGCTCAACACGTTGGCATAAATTTCATCCCTTAGTCGCAGGTAGGGTGAGAGGAATGAATTTTCGAATTGAATTTTTTTTTCCATCTCTTCGCACTTTAAAAAATGCACTCCTCCCTCCCTAACTGGCCCTAAGGGATAAAATTTGTGTCACTTATTGAGTATTAAATGCTCAACACGTTGGCATAAATTTCATCCCTTAGTCGCAGGTAGGGTGAGAGGAATGAATTTTCGAATTGAATTTTTTTTTCCATCTCTTCGCACTTTAAAAAATGCACTCCTCCCTCCCTAACTGGCCCTAAGGGATAAAATTTGTGTCACTTATTGAGTATTAAATGCTCAACACGTTGGCATAAATTTCATCCCTTAGTCGCAGGTAGGGTGAGAGGAATGAATTTTCGAATTGAATTTTTTTTTCCATCTCTTCGCACTTTAAAAAATGCACTCCTCCCTCCCTAACTGGCCCTAAGGGATAAAATTTGTGTCACTTATTGAGTATTAAATGCTCAACACGTTGGCATAAATTTCATCCCTTAGTCGCAGGTAGGGTGAGAGGAATGAATTTTCGAATTGAATTTTTTTTTCCATCTCTTCGCACTTTAAAAAATGCACTCCTCCCTCCCTAACTGGCCCTAAGGGATAAAATTTGTGTCACTTATTGAGTATTAAATGCTCAACACGTTGGCATAAATTTCATCCCTTAGTCGCAGGTAGGGTGAGAGGAATGAATTTTCGAATTGAATTTTTTTTTCCATCTCTTCGCACTTTAAAAAATGCACTCCTCCCTCCCTAACTGGCCCTAAGGGATAAAATTTGTGTCACTTATTGAGTATTAAATGCTCAACACGTTGGCATAAATTTCATCCCTTAGTCGCAGGTAGGGTGAGAGGAATGAATTTTCGAATTGAATTTTTTTTTCCATCTCTTCGCACTTTAAAAAATGCACTCCTCCCTCCCTAACTGGCCCTAAGGGATAAAATTTGTGTCACTTATTGAGTATTAAATGCTCAACACGTTGGCATAAATTTCATCCCTTAGTCGCAGGTAGGGTGAGAGGAATGAATTTTCGAATTGAATTTTTTTTTCCATCTCTTCGCACTTTAAAAAATGCACTCCTCCCTCCCTAACTGGCCCTAAGGGATAAAATTTGTGTCACTTATTGAGTATTAAATGCTCAACACGTTGGCACAAATTTCATCCCTTAGTCGCAGTTAGGGTGAGAGGAATGAATTTTCGAATTGAATTTTTTTTTCCATCTCCTCGCACTTTAAAAAATGCACTCCTCCCTCCCTAACTGGCCCCAAGGGATAAAATTTGTGTCACTTATTGAGTATTAAATGCTCAATACG
>NW_021680921.1:43377-43602 GCF_001412515.2 Diachasma alloeum
GCTATGAAAAAGTCAATGGTTTCTCGGCGCAGAGTGCTTCCCCATTAATTCGCCCGCTAATTAAAAAATCGTCTCTTTTCTCCTAATTAATACTAAGCAATGAACCCAATGCTGTTCGATGGAGAATTGAATTCCCCATGCTTCAACCCCCGTTTCATTCTTTAATCTCTGTAATGAAAAAATAAAAACTGCGACGAAAGACGCGGCGCTATGAAAAACTCAATG